>NC_054386.1:11467841-11707841 GCF_017654675.1 Xenopus laevis | reverse complement strand
TTCCTTTAAGGAGAAATGTGTTTCTTTTGTAATATAAGCTTATGCGACAAGCCTAATTACATTCTGAAGCAGAATGCACTGGTTTCTATGTTGGCAATTAATTAATTAATTTTGTTTACTTTACAGTGCAAAATCACACTCATAGGGCTCAAATAGCAATTGATGAAATTTAACCTTTTACATATTTGTCAGCTCCACTGGGGCAAGAATGTATCAGAGTGTTTAAATATTTTTTAAAGTGCTTAAGGGCAGAGACGCATGCAAATATTCGGGGAGGTTAGTCGGCCAGCGACAAATCTCCTCTTCTTCGGGCGACTAATCTCCCCTAAATGACTTTCCGCCTGCTAGAATGTAAATCGCCAGCGGGATTGCGAAGTTGCCTCACGAGAACTTCGGGCAACCGAATCCCGCCGGCGACTTACATTCTAGCAGGCGGAAAGTCATTTAGGGGAGATTAGTCGCCCGAAGAAGAGGAGATTTGTCGCTGGTCGACTAATCTCCCAGAATCTTCACTTTTGTTGATTTTATTTTCGGCTCATGACATTCTTGTTCATCTTACATTTAGTTGTTAATTCCTTGGCTTATTGGCGGGGTCATTGAACCTCAGCCTAGAGTCCTGAAGCTGATCCGGTACCCGCGGGATACCTGCGGTACCCTGTGGGTTGCGGGTATAGACGTGGTTCTGCGGGTTTTGCGAGCCGCGGGTCTTCTCCATAGCGATATTTACTCCTTTTTTCTGATCATGTCTACTTCCGATGAGGTCACTTCCGCTTTACAATGACAGCATTTCCTGTTTTACTCCTTTTTTTTCTGATCACATTTATTTCTGATGAAGTCACTTCAGGTTTACAATGACGGCACGTCCCGATTCTTGATGGTCAGCGAGTCCGAGTCGCAGATAAGGTACTTGCGGGTCGGGTAGTGGGTCCAAGTGGGTAAGAATGTGGATTGTGGGTAGGGGTCGAGTACGGGTTCCAAAAAATTGACCCGCGCAGGACTCTACGCTCAGCCAACCAGATAAATGTTTAAATCAGTTTAGCAGTTCCTCAGCCCTCTAAGAATAACATCAGAACAATAATATATTTTTCTCTGAATATCAAAAGTAAAGTATTTTATTTTTACTCCAAATGCTTGCTATTATATGTGTCAGCTAATGGCCTATTTTACTTCTGAGATGTTTCCATTTCTGTAGTTCTGTTTAGAGTCATAATTTGCCCTCATTTTTTGTAAGAACTAAGGGGGTATGGAATAAATGGTCTTAATTGTAAGGGGCAGATCGAAAATTAGAATTTGAGGGTTTTTTTTTATGATTTATCATACACTGGCCCTTTAAGAACTCAAATTTGACTATTTGCCACCTAAAACCTGCCAAATTGATGTTTAAGTTAATGAGAGACGTCCAGGGATCAATTTGGAGTTGTTTGCAGCCTTCCTGACATTCCAAGTTTTTTTCAGAGAAAAAACTCGAATCTAGATTTTAAAATTCGAATCAAATTCGATTGGAGTTGATCCTATTCACCTGAGTTTAAAATGTTTCATTCTTATAATAAATTTCGATTGGTCGAATTTTGAGTTCATGGGAGTTTAAAAAAAAAAACTCGAATTGAATGAATTTGAAATTCGACCCTTGATAAATGTGCCTCTAAGGGACAGATTTATCAAAATGTGAGTTCAGATTAAAAAACCACCCATATGTTATTCCTATGGGATTTAGTAATAGTATTTATTAATTGGTGATTTCCAATTTTCATCCATCGATAAATATCCTTCTAAAAATCCCATAGGAATGAATAAAACATAGGTGAGTTTTTATTTATTAAAATCTGAACTCACGTTTTGATAAATTTGCTCTTAAATGTCTAGTGACCCATAGCAAACTATACAGTTGCTGGCAACATACGACTTTATTGCATTACACCATCTTAATGTCCTGATGACTGGGGTTACTAGTGTTACTTGTTCGATTATAGTACAATTTGGCCTCACATGCGGATGACTAAATTGCTCTTATCCATCCAGCTAAGTGAAAATTGGTCAAATTGGATTGGGTGGTCAATTAAGTTCTAATTTCATCTGTCCGTAAAAGTGTATTAGTGATGTTATTAGTCTCTCCTTGGCTAGCAAAATTGAAATGATCATAAAATTCATTTGGATATGCCTGGACTTTATGTATGAACGGGCTGCATTTGAGAAGTTTTAAGTTATCTCTCTTGGTGCAATATGACTGGACAAACGCATCAGTTAATAGTGCTGCTCCAGCAGAATTCTGCATTAAAATCCGTTTCTCGAAAGAGCAAAAAGATTTTTATGTATTTAATTTTGAAATTTTGACATGAGACTAGACATATTGTTGGTTTCCTAGCTGCCCCAGTCATGTGACTTGTGCTCTGATAAACTTCAGTCACTCTTTACTGCTGTACTGCAAGTTGGATTGATATCACCCCCCCCCAGCAGCCTAACAACAGAACAACGGGAAGGTAACCAGATAGCAGCTCCCTTACACAAGATAACAGCTCCCTGGTAGATCTAAGTACAGCACTCAATAGTAAAATCCAGGTCTCACTGCGACACATTCAGTTACATTGAGTAGGAGAAACAACAGCCTGCCAGAAAGCAGTTCCATCCTAAAGTGCTGGTTCTTTCTGAAAGTACATGACCAGGCAAAATGACCTGAGATGCACCTACACACCAATATTACAACTATAAAAAATACACTTTCTGATTCAGGAATAAGATTTTATATTGTAGAGTGAATTATTTGCAGTGTAATTTAGAAATAAAAACGACATCATAAAAATCATGACAGAATCCCTTAAGAGAGGAGGATTTTGGTGATAAGGGCGATTATGGGAAAGTCGAAAAACAAGGGTTTACTTCTCCTTTAAACTGTTCAAGCCCAACGTCAGGCTAGATACAAACAGCATACATAATGTTGAAGGGACACTTATGGGTACATTTGCTAAGGTTTGAATGGTGAATTTGAATCTTGGAAAAAAATATTTTGGTTAAAACTCACATTTTTGTGAGTGAGATTTATCACACCACGACCTAAAACCTACCGAATTCATGTAGAACTCAATGGCAGAGGTCCGTTGAACCATTTTAAGACGTTAATAGCCTTCCCGACATTCAAGGTTTTTTTCGGATGAAAACTCAATTCGGAATTTTGGGTCTTTCCTATTCGATCGAATGTTAGAAGTACAAAATTTTTTCTTACATAACTTCCCAGTTGTGAGTACATTCAAATGTATTAGTTTAAAATGTTTTACATAACTTTGAAATCTGACCTTTGATAAATAACCCCCTAATTAAAATAAATGGTTTGAAAGCAGAACATGATTTGTTGAAAAAAAATTATCACAAAAAAAAATATTTCACGTTAAAGGGGTTGTTAATTTTTTGGTTAATTACTTATAGAATGGCCATTTCTAAGCAAATTTTAATTCTTGTTTTAATAGGTTTTGAATTATTTGCCACCTTCTGATTCTTTCGGCTTTCACATGGGGTCACTGATCCCAGCAACCAAAAGATATTGCTCAGTGAGTAGGGATGGCCGAATTTGACCTGTTTCGTTTCGGCAAAAATTTGCCGCCGGCGAAATGACGCAGACGTCCATTAAAGTCTATGGGCGTCAAAAATTTTTTTGTTGCGCGGCAATTATTGTCACGTGTCTTTTTTTTTTTTTTTTTTTGATGCACGCCGCCATACAAGTCTATGGGTGTCATTTTTTTGGCAAAACGAGGTGAAAAAATTCGCCCATCCCTATCAGTGAGGCTACAATTTTTTATTAACTTTTAGAACATATTTTTCTAAAAGTGACCTCTAAGCTTCAATTTAACCACATCATATCCCACAGATCCTTGTGTACCAAGATCCATAAGATTCACCAGTTTGATTCTCATGTAGAAAAATGTGAGGCACAAGCTACAGAAAAGAAAGGGCTTCTCCATCCAAATAACAGATTTACATGGAGTGGGAGTAATTAGGGCAAAACTCTAACAAAAATGATATAACTATGCATTTTAAATAAAGAGCATGTTAAACATATGCCCTTTTTATTGGGTGTATATTGGTGTAGTTTGCTCCTTTTTATACTAGAATAATGATAGTTACATAATTTTCAAAGATGATTAAAAACAGTATCCCATATATGACATAGCACTAGTTATCTCTGAATTTTTTGTTAAAGGGGACCTGTCACCCAGACATAAAAAGCTGTATAATAAAAGTCCTTTTTTAAATTAAATATGAAATCTAATTACTTTTTTTTTATTAAAGCATCATAGCTGTTGCAAACTCATTAAAAAATATCAGCTGTCAATCAATTATTGCTTGCCCCTCCTCTATGGCTTAGGCATAAAGGCGGGGCAAGCAATTACTTTCACTTTCAATTCAGCACTTCCTAGATGTCACTGCTTTCCCCACATTCCCCCTCTCTCTTCACCATTTAATTGTGTAGCCAGGGCATGGGGATGGACATCAGGTCCCCCATTCTGGTGCACAAACAAGATTCTGAGATGATACAACGCTCGCCTTAATAAGTGTCCACAAAATGGCTCCTGCCTGCTTGTTATAATTCTGAATTCCCAGACTGACGGAAACAAGATTCAAATAATTTATACAGCATAATTAAAGTTTATTTTGCTTGACAAAAGTGATAAAATAGGATTTGGAATCATTTTTTTTGGCTGACGGGTGCCCTTTAAATTAGGTAAGTAGCTAGGAATCACTCCTATGTTTTTTATTTCTTTTCGTCTTTGCTTGTAGGTTTGTAAAGGAAAAATACCTATTGACTATCAGGACAACTCTTCTTCCCCAATTTTGAAATAACATATAGGGAGTACAGTAAGGTAGCACTCTTGTTTTTATCACACATCTTCATCTATTTTTGCGAATGTGAATAACTAATGCCTACAGGCAATAGAAACATGGCAATCTCTTATTCAGATCAACAGGTAGTGGTCTTAACTGATGTCAGTGGTGTGTGTGTGTGTGTGTGTGTGTGTGTGTGTGTGTGTGTGTGTATATATATATATATATATATATATATATATATATATATATATATATATATATATATATATATATATATATATATATAATACACAAAAGCCATGAATATCCTGTAAATTATATTCTTATAAAGCGGTGAGTTCTGATGTCATCAGTTATAAACGGTGAGTTCTGATGTCATTTCTGTCACATGACTCATTGAAATTTGTGTATTATAATTAATAAAGTACCCCCAGTTGCAAAATATGAGGATATTAGAAGTTACCTCGGAGTTCCATGACCTGTATAAAAACACTCTGCCTTCGGCCTCGTGTTTTTATATGGTCATGAAACTCCTCGGTAACTTATAATATCCTTATATTTTACAAGAGGGGGTACTTTATTCACTATATATATATATATATATATATATCTTTATTTACTGCTATGTCATGCTGTTTTACTGCTATGTCATGGCATTTCCGCCCTGGGGAAGTGCCACTAACTTTTTACTTACCCCTTGGCGCAGATTCGGGCATCGGAGTTCCGCGTAGCTATCTTCCGGGTCTTCGTTAAGCTGAGACAGAGACCGGCAAATTGGCGTATGCGCAGTTGCATCGGTTTGCCAGTTTGCGACAACTGCGCATGCGCCGAAATGGACAGAGATTGCTGAAGCACTGGAAGAAGACACAAAGACCCAGAAAATGGCTGCGGTGAACTCCGATGCCTGAACCTGTGCCGAGGGGTAAGTAAAAAGTTAGGGTCATTTTCACCGGGGCGGCAGTGAGGTAGGGGGAGGAGGTAGGGGGGTCTACATGGGTTGGGGGTACAGGTTTTTTTGCTAAAGGGTGGAATTCTCCTTTAAAAATCTTGTATATTTGCCCCTGGCCTACTTGTACTTTAAGAAGCTTGCAGATGGGGGTCATATTGTGTGGGTATGTTGGGTCTCCCAGGGATGCACACGGCGGATGTCTTGACCAATCTTTCTTGAGCTTTTCTTTTCCTTTAAAGGAAAACTATACCCCCCGAACAATGTAGGTCTAAAAAAAAAAAAAGATATTGCATTAAACAGCTCATCTGTAAAATAAACCATTTTCAAAATATACTTTTTTAGTAGTATGTGCCATTGGGTAATCATAAATAGAAAATTGCCATTTAAAAAAACAAGGGCCGCCCCCTGGGATCATAGGATTCACGGTGCACACAAACAAACCAAACATGTTAGGTCACATGAACCAAAAACAGACAGTTCTGTCTTTTGCTTCAACACTTCTTCCTGTTACAGTTAGAGCTGCAGTATTTCTGGTCAGGTGATCTTTGAGGCAGCACACAGACCATCATGAAATGGTGGTTCGAGGGAAGAGATGTAAAAGGAAAATATTTACTTAAATATATATACCAATTTGGTAATATTCTTTAATATGCCACTTAATATGATATGCACTATCTGTTGCTTAAATGTTCATTTTAGGGTAAAGTTTTCCTTTAAGGATTCTAAAGTCTACAGGTGTAAAGAACCGTATTTAATAAAGGTTGTTAATTCTGCTGTAAAACTTTATAATGTTTTATTGACCATATCCAGCAATGTGTTCTGGAGAATACGATCATAACATGGTTTTCTTTACTACTTGTGAGTGGTTATTTTAGGTTCATATATTTAATAATATATTACATACGTGAGTGTTTGGATGTATTGGATTGTTGGAATACTGATTTAATGCAGATGGTTCCTAGACAGGGTTTGGTACTTTATTTTAGCAAATTAAAAAAAAAAGTTGTTCATTACTATGAATACGTTCTATTGATTAGGTGTGGTTGATTGTTATAGACACGATTAATATATATATTTAATATAAATAAGATTTACTATGTTTACCTAATATTGGGATGCACCGAATCCAGGATTCGGCTTTTTTCAGCAAGTTACGGATTCGACCGAATCTGCCCGGCCGAACCGAATCCTAATTTGCATATACAAATTAGGGGCAGGAGGGAAATTGCATGACTTTTTGTCACAAAACAAGAAAATAAAAATGTTTTCCCCTTCCCACCCCTAATTTGCATATGCAAATTCGGATTTGGTTCGGTATTCACCAAATCTTTCACGAAGGATTCAGGGGTTCGGCCGAATCCAAAAAAGTGGATTTGATGCATCCCTACCTAATATGCATAAAGTCCATCCTGTGATATACACATCTTACCTTTCTCACACTAAGCAGTCTATGTTTAGTAGATGCCAGGAGAATGTTTCCTGCTTAAGGGCTCTTACACACGTGCGTTTGTGCGCTCCCCTGCGTTGCACTTTCTTCCGTTCAGCTGCAGGGGAGAGCAGGAGTACACACACTCGACTATTGTCAATGGGGCTGTACTCACATAGACGCATGTATGCGCTGAACGCAGGTAAAATGCAACATGCAGCATCCAACCTGCTTGGCGCTTACATGCGTCTGTGCTTAGATGCTTCGATCAGTGCAGCAGATCCGCTTCTTTCAGCCTGTAGAAGATTGAGAACAGTTGTGCCTAAACTTCTATGCGCCCGTAAAAATTTGTATAATAAAAATCCTTTTTATTAGGGATGCACCGAATCCAGGATTCGGTTCGGGATTCGGCCAGGATTCGGCCTTTTCCAGCAGGATTCGGATTCAGCCGAATCCTTCTGTCCAGCCGAACCGAATCCTAATTTGCATATGCAAATTAGGGGCGGAGAGGGAAATCACGTGACTTTTTGTCACAAAACAAGGAAGTAAAAAATGTTTTCCCCTTTTCCCCTTCCCACCCCTAATTTGCATATGCAAATTAGGGTTCGGATTCGGTTCTGTATTCGGCCGAATCCTTCGTGAAGGATTCGGGGGTTCGGCCGAATCCAAAATAGTGGATTCGGTGCATCCCTACTTTTTATATTAAACATGAAATACATTTTTTTTTTTTTTATTAAAAAATCCATGCCTGTTATAAACTTGTTTAAAAGTTTCAGCTGTCAATCATAAATTGCCTACCCCGCCTCTATGCCTAAGGGATAGCGGGGGGGGCAGGAAATTACTTTCACTTTCCATTCTGCACTTCCTACTGCTCTCCCCACATTTCCCTCCCTCCTCACCATCTAATTGTGTAGCCAGTGCATGGGGATGTACATCAGGTCCCCCATTGTGGCACATAAACAATATTTATTAAGGTGACAGGTCCCCTTTAATGGCACATTTTCTCCACAGGCAAAAGAGAAAAGCTGTTCTCCCACCCCCTGCTTTCTGTATTTGCACTGGCATGCAGCGTTGGCCTATTTCCAGATACACCTGCAAAGAAAAGTAAATGCACAGCTCTTTGCCCTATTAGTCTTAGCCAAAACCCATTGTATTCTGTGCAGCTTATCGTTTATCTGCTGAGTCAGCATGAGCCACACACAGTGGAACTCGACCTGCAGATAAACACAGGCCGAGAATCTGCTCCTACAATGGCAATCAGAGCCTTCATTGCCTGCTCCCAGAACTATTGCATCAGCCCATGTACAGACACACTCTGTGGATTTCTGTACCCAAATGTATACTCAGCAGCTTATTTATATAAACTACAATAATGTTTTAGTATGCGGGGCAATAGTATTTTAATTGCTTCAAAATACTTTTAATTTTTCTGCGTTATTGTTCTTTTAAGGGTTAGTTCACACAAGAAGATTCGGGGAGATTTTGTCGCCTGTAGACTAATCGCCTCGTTTTCTGAGCGACTATCTGCCCGAACTGCCTCAGCGATTTTTCCCATAGGCTACAATGAAAAGTCGCCTGCGCTAATGCACACGCGACGATGCATTTTCTATAGTCGCCCGAACTTGCCTTACAATACAATATTAAACTTACAATATTAGAAAAACAGTGACACACAGAAAAATAGAAAGTAATTGGAAAAAGTCGCTATTTCTGGTGATCTAAAACTAGCGAACCACCCCTTTAAGTTGAGTTTTAGTATGGTAGAGAACGGCAAGTTCTAAGTAACTTTTCAATTGGCCTTCATTTTTTTTATTTTTTTAGATTTTGCCTTTTTCTTCTGGCGCTATCCAGCTTACAAATAGATTTCACTGACCCCATCTTAACAAAAAAAAAAAAACAAAGGCTACAAATGTATAGTTATTGCTATAATTATTTTTCTTACTCCTCTTTCTATTCAGGCCATCTCCTATTCATATTCCAGTCTTTTATTTAAAGATTTTCTAGGGTAAAAATTTGCAGGTAATCAGTAACCGGATTCATTACACTGGGCAAAAATACTGTTTGTGTAGTAGATCCTTTAAGATGATTTTTTCAGAGCCGTAAAATAAAATCTGTTAAAGGAACAGTTCAGGGTAAAAATAAAAACTGGGTGAATAGACAAAAATGTGCAAAATTAAAAAAAATTTCTAATATAGTTAGACAAAAATGTAATGTATAAAGGCTGGAATGACTGGATGTGTAACATATTAGCCAGAACACTACTTCCTGCTTTTCAGCTCTCTAACTCTGAGTTAGTCAGTGACTTGAGGGGGGGGGGGCACATGGGACATGACTGTTAAGTGAGATTGCAATTGATTTTCCGCATTCAGCTCAGATTCAAAAGCAACAGTTATAACCCATGTGCCCCCTCCCCCTCAAGTCACTTGTTTGCTGCATGGCAACCAATCTGTAAAAACCAAGAGAGCTGCAAAGTAGGAAGTAGTTTTCTGGCTATTACATTGCACATCCAGTCACTCCAGCCTTTATACATTACATTTTTAGCTAACTAACTACATTAGATACATTTTTTATTTACCCAGTTTTTATACTGAACAATTCCTTTGAGTTAAAAGTATAATGACACCTTCCAGTTAGTTTTTAACAGGTACAAGTTACTATGAAAAAATACTCTACATTAATTGCCCATTTCAAAAGGGCTCCCATGCCTCCTTCTAGCCCCCCAGTTTCTGGACTGATGGATGTTGAGCTTGAGGTATGGGGGACAAAGTGGTAGGTACTTTTGCAATGGGTGATTGGGTTGGGGTAGGATTTTATAAGAATAGTGACACATTTCTGTTAAAACTTAGAGAGGCTGGTTTTACTGCTGCATGTACTGGAGTGCCAATTTCTTCTGACTGCAGTTTATTATCAATGTTCTGATGGTGGACATGATTTTTAGATGATTGTTTATTACTAGCCAAGCCAGTAAACCACCCGCCAAGGCCTGCTCTGTCCCAATTTAGAGGAATCTTACCTGATTTTGCTGCAACCACTCCTTTGCATCATCGGTCTGCCTGGTTAAACCATTGACCATCCACCTACATCACAAGCCCGGGCTAGTAAATTTATTTGTAATAGGTGGCAACCCTTCTTATCAGGACTATATTGTTTGATGGCTGCTTACAGCAGCTCTATGCTAAGGCTTGTGGCACACGCAACGTTTTCTTTGCCACTGATGGGGGAATTGCATTCATTAGACACATGGGCCGGTACCTGCTTTTTTGTTTGACCTTGTTCCTCCGGTTGCGGATGGCAGGCGGGTTGAGCTCTTCTTCCTGCTCTCCCCGCCACCTTGCACTGCCGGCTTCCTTTTTTTTGTAGACGTGCGCCTCATTGCCCCTCCGCTTTTTATGACATCATCGGTGGGCGGCTCAGGTCTATAAAAGGAACCCTGAAGTCGCGGGCAGGTGTGGGTGGATGGAGGAAGGGTTAGAGTCGGGAAAAACGGGACCCGCACATCCCTACTGCACACGCGATTTCAATAAGGAACAACAAAACGAAGTGCATTGTGGGTTATGTAGTTCCTGCATGCTGTGAAGTTGTTACAATTTGTAACATCAGTGTTTAGTCCCTCCTTCCCTGCCACAGAATTCAAATGATGCAGAAAGAGGAGAACTGTTAAACAGCTGGTTTTCAGCATAGAAAATGGCATTTATTCATACTTATTGAAGAAACAGGTAACTGTGATGGGAATATTAGGGGTTCTGTGTTATGTGGCCTCTTTATCAAATTTTGGTTTGGAAGCCGGAGTTCCCCTTTAACATTACCTTTAGACCAGTTACACCTTTTTCCCCCTCCCTCCGTTCCTTGTGAGTTGATTTCCATAGCAATACCTACGTACGGTTAGTGACCTTGGCAGTCTATTCAGCATACTAGCGTAAGCTGCAATAATTGAAATACAAAGTCATTTTATTTCACACTTTGTTTGTTTAGGGTTCATTTGTAGAAAAAAACAGTAAAATCTGATTTTTATTATGTACTGATATTGTTATTGCATATTTCTAAACTCTGCATGGCCGAGAAAACGTTTATTAGCCTATAATAATGGTTGATCCTTAGTTCTAATAGGTTTCCTTGGCTGTAACATAGATAAAAATTGTAAAGATGGCTTCCAAATAATGGGTAAACACAGAAAAGAATGACTTGAGGACATGGATATCTGGTTTGATAACGTGTTCTTTCTGAACCTGGCTTACATTTCTATTGCAGTTGTGTAGGTGATGTTAATTTGCTTTCATTTTTTTATTTTTATTTATTTATTTATTTATTTTTTGCTTCACCAATTTTGAATTTAAACTGTCATTGTTAAAGGGGAAGTAAAGTCTAAAATAGAATAAGTCTAGAAATGCTGTATTGTGTTATACTAAATATAAACATGAATTTACTGCACCAGAAGCCTAATTAAACAAATGATTTATGTTTTCAAAGTTGGCCACAGGGGGTCACCATCTTGTAACTTGTTGAATATATTTGCAAGACCAAGACTGTGCACATGCTCAGTGTGGTCTGGGCTTCAGTTGGGAAGTTAAGATTCGGGATTGTCATAAATTATCAAAACAGCACAACTAAGTCAAATAATATCTGCCATAGAAGCCGATACAGCAAGACTGATTAGTAATCAGAATATACAGACTGCACTGGGTCGGCGGATACAAATCTCTGCACTGTCACCGGCTGCTCTACAGGGAAACAAACAAAGCTGCTCGAGTTCTGGGAAGTCCCTCCCCCCTGCTGTTTGAAAGTATCATTGTTTCCCTGCAGAGCAGTTAGGGACCGTCTTCAGTCAGAGCAAGTAAAATGAATCTCCTCTTCTTAAGGGCGACTAATCTCCCCGAACTGCCTTCCTGCTGGCTAGAGTGTAAATCGCCGGCGGGATGGCACTCGGAGGGATTTAGTTTTCCGAAGTTGCCTCACGAGGAAACTTCGGGCGACTTCGGAAAACGAATCGCTCAGAGTGCCATCCCATTGGTGATTTACATTTTAGCCGGCGGGAAGACCGTTCAGGGAGATTAGTCGACAAATATCCCCGAATCTGCCTGTGGGCCCTGACCCTTAAGGTGGAACATTTTACAATAGGTTACAGAATTACCCCATAGCATTTAAATAAATAAATGTTAAATACATTAACAACATGTATTAAACATCTGTTCACCTGCCCCAGGGCCTGTGTGTTGGGTAAAGTGCTGTATATTTGTAGCATATAATCTGATTTTCTACCTTGCTTTTTTTATTCGCTATCAAGCCCCTAAACTAAGCATAATTTTGAACAACCCTGAAGTACAAGGATGATCTTTTTGGGGATTTTTCCAGAATTTAGAAATTTTCATCCGTCGCTGTGTCAGAATCCTAAGGCCCCCATACACGGGCCGATAAAAGCTGCTGACAGACCAAATTGGCAGCTTATCGCCCGTGTGTAGAGCCCACCGACGGGCTTTCATGATCGATATGTGACTGAAAGCCGTCCAGATGCCGATCTGGCAGGTTAAAAAATCTCGTCAGATCGCGGCCGTATCTATGCATGTATGCGGTCCCGTGATCCAACCGCCCGTATCGGATCCATTATGATCCGAGCGTTGGGCCCACGATCGGATCAGCCCGATATCGCCCACTTCAATGTGAGAACATTGGGGAGAGATCCGCTCATTTGGCGACATCACCTCTACACTGACCATAACAGTCTGTCCTTGTTTTTAATTGTAACTGTCACTTCCAAGGGAACCTTTAGATAAACTGTGTTACAAATGTTTGAAGTGATTGCTTCATCTCTTGGTGGTGGTTGTCCTCTTATGGGGTTCCGATATCCTTGTTTCATGGTTTCTTTCTTCTCTTCCCAACAGGCGGCTGATCTAAGCAAGCCTATAGACAAGAGAATATATAAAGGGACACAGCCCACATGTCATGACTTCAATCACCTCACCGCTACCGCTGACAGCGTTTCTCTTCTTGTGGGGTTCTCTGCTGGCCAGGTCCAACTTATAGACCCAATTAAAAAGGAAACAAGCAAGTTATTTAATGAAGAGGTGGGTGTAATGACTGCATTTATATGGGGGGGGTGGGGTGGAATTACACTGAGATTGCAGTGCTAAATGTGAGAATTGTATTGGTTTCTACCCTAAAACCTAAATAATGGAAGGCAAGTTACTACTGTTTGGTAAACCCTGAGTGTTTGCAATATGTCTGCCTTCTTTGAAAATCATGTTCACATAGTTGCATTAATGCAGTTGTTGACTTACCAGTCTCTATAGACCCCATTCTGTTATCCAGTTGTTAGCCCAGTGCATGGGTGGCCAAGTCAGGCCGCTCCTACCATGAAGCAAGGTGAAAAAGCCGCCTCTTGAAACATTAAGAGCTGAATTTACGGGTTTTTCTAGTGCACTAGCAATGCTGCCCCCTTTTGACCCGCTCCGATGCTGATTTTTAAGCACGGAGCAGATTCGGAGGGCGGCATCTGGACTGCCCTAGAATCAGCGCTGTCAGGCCAGGATCTGCACATTTGTGACCTCACAAAATGAGTGGATATCACTGAATATGGTAATTTTAAAGGAGAACTAAACCCCCTTAGAGACAAGAGCCCTCTTTAACTACCCTCCTTTGGCCCCTCTCATCTCTCTCTACGCTGTCTTATGTAATAAGGTTCCCTGTTTAAAAGGCTGAACTAAAAATGCAGATGAGGAGATGAGGAGGCTGATGAAGGGAAGTGGAAGGTTGCTTTTGTACCTAGGAGGTTTTAGTTCTCCTTTAGGGCAGAGACACACTTCAGGTTCAGGGAGATTAGATGCCTGGCGACAAATCTCCTCTTCTTCGGGGGCGACTAATCTCACCAAAATGCCTTCCCGCTGGCAAGAATGTAAATCACTGGCGGGATGGCACTTGGATCATTTCATTTCTGAAGTCGCCCAAAGTAAACTTCGGGCGACTATTGAAAACGAAGCGCTCAGAGTGCCATCCCTCCAGCAATTTTCATTCTAGCCGGAGCAAGGCAGTTCGGGGAGGTTAGTTGCCCCGAAGAAGAGATTTGTCGGCAGGCAAATAATCTCCCCAAATCTGCCTGTGTGTCTCTGTCGTTAAGAGACCAACCTAAAACCAGAATCCTCCTGCTGCAACTATAAAGTGAATGGGAAGGATGTAATAACTATAACTGACTATACACAGAAAGATCTGCTCATTTGGAGCAGTGGTTCTTTTGCCTGATTTGGCTGCCAAAGTAGTGGGACAAATGGGAATTTGCCAGCTCGCCCAATATGGATAAACCCCAATCAGATATTAGTCAAACAGATTTCAGTTTTGAGTATATAAAGAGACTATAGGTTGCCAACTTGGACAATAGCATTATATTTTGAAGGATTCTTAATGGCAGCTACGTTTGGGGAAAAAACATTAACATTTTTTAAAATGTAATTTGAATGTTTTTTTTTTTTTTTGTCTCTTACCTGCAATGCATGTGTGTTTGGGTCTTACATTACAAATCTGCAATAACTAAACCACAGAATTCTGCTGTAAGCTGTTTCTATTTATTATCTGACACATAAGTTTAGCATTTACATTTTTCCTGCTCTGTTTTTTTTCCAGATTTTGTATCTCTCTCTCAGTATACATTTTTATGAGTCATTTTTTTTTTTTTAAAAAGTGAAGAAACCTTTATATGCACATGTGTAAAGCTTATTAAAAGGAACAGAAGTTTTGTATGTCTATAAAACATTTAGTTTTAGTTGTGCTGGGATTGTCTCATAATTGTGTGACTGGTAGGGTCACTTTCCACATGTTTATTTACACTTTATCGTACCTCCTTGGCTTTCCAGTACAGTTTTCATAGAAGGCAAAAGTATTACTCTTCCCATTTTAACCCCCTGTATAAAAAAACTCCACTGTTACTAGAGGGCTGCAGATGGGGGGGGGGGGGGAGGTTGGGACTTGTCTATACAAAGCCACCTTCCCAGACTTGTACTTATTAAATCAATTGTTCAGTATAAAAACTGGGTAAATAGGCTGTGCAAGATAAAAATGTTTCTAATATAGTTAGTTAGCCAAAATGTAATGTATAAAGGCTGGAGTGACTGGATGTCTAGGTATTTGTTCCATTAAATTTGAGGTTGAGTTATTTAAGTGATTTTTTTCTTTCCTTTGATTTCCACACAGGGTTATTTTGAACATTTGCTTGCCAAGGTTTTTGTTGCTCAGTTCATGGGTGACCGAATGCTTGGAAAAGCCCCGCATTCATTCCTAGATAAAATCTTTGTTGGTATAGAAAATACTCTTTCCAAGTGCTTTGTTGTCCTCCTGTTAGACATCCAAACACATGGAATCACTCTGATTTATTGCTTTAAAGGGGAACTATCGCGAAAATGAAAATTTAATATAAGCTTCCTCATATTGAAATAAGAAACTTTCTAAATACAATCAATTATTCTTAAATACATTTTGCATGTAGAGAGACAGGATTTCAATAGAGTGAGCTCTAATGTCTTCTAGGCAAAAGGAGCCCCTCTATAAGATGTATTGGGTGTCGGATGAATGATCCATCTCTGAACGAAGACAGAATGAAGAGAAATAGATACTGAGAGAGGAATAGTGAAGATAAACTTGATTATTTCAGAAACAATGCAGAATATTTAATTGATTGTATTTAGAAAGTTTCTTATTTCAGTATGTTGAAGCTTATATTAAATTTTTATTTTGCCGTGATTGCCTTTTAGGGCTCTTACACACGGCCGTTCCAACCTGCGCTCCCCTGCGTTCCATTTTTTGGCGTTCAGCCGCAGGGGAGCGCAGGAATAGACGCAAGTAATGATTTGAAATGGGGCTGTACTCACGAAGGCGCGTGTAGGCGCCGAATGCAGGAAAAATGCAGCATGTTGCGTCTGAACCTGCGTTCGGCGCCTACACGCGCCTTCGTGAGCACAGGTTGGAACGGCCGTGTGTAAGAGCCCTTAAGAAGCAAATCCCAAGCAATTTGGGATTTCTGAATTGGACAAATAAGCCTATGGATATTATTTTTTGCAATTTGTAACATGGTCTTTATATTTGTCATTTCTTCTAGATTATATAATCTGTAGGGATGGGTGAATTTTTCACCTTGTTTCGCTGCAGAAAATGATGCCCATAACACTTGTATGGCGGCGTGCGCCAAAAAAAAACCGCACCAAAAAATTATTGTAGCCCATAATTTAGCCGGTGGCGAATTTTTAGCGAAACGAAATGGGTCAAATTCGCCCATCCCTAATTATCTGAACTTTTCTTAACACTGATTTTGCTTCTTTTATTTTGTCTTTTTATAGAGACTAATAGACAAGGCCAGAGTAACCTCTGTAAAATGGGTTCCAGGCTCGGAAAGCCTCTTTCTAGTTGCTCATTCCAGTGGAAGTATGTTTTTGTATAATGTGGAGTATACATGTGGAACCACTGCTCCACATTACCAGTTACTTAAACAAGGTGAAAGTTTTGCAGTCCACACATGCAAGAGCAAGTCCACGCGAAACCCTCTACTGAAATGGACTGTTGGCGAGGGTGCCCTAAATGAATTTGCTTTTTCCCCAGACGGGAAATTCTTAGCCTGTGTGAGCCAAGACGGCTTTCTTCGTGTATTTAACTTTGACTCCGTAGAGTTGCATGGCACAATGAAAAGCTACTTTGGCGGACTGCTGTGTGTGTGTTGGAGTCCTGATGGCAAATACATTGTAACCGGCGGTGAGGATGACTTGGTAACTGTTTGGTCATTTGTCGACTGTCGAGTTATAGCCAGAGGTCAGGGACACAAATCCTGGGTCAGTGTTGTTGCATTTGACCCTAATACCACTAGTGTAGAAGAGACAGACCCGATGGAGTTTAGTGGGAGTGATGAAGATTTTCAGGAACTGATGAGTTTCGGTAGAGATAGAGCAAACAGTACCCAGTCAAGATTATCAAAAAGGAACTCTACGGACAGTCGTCCTGTTAGTGTAACCTATAGATTTGGCTCAGTAGGCCAAGATACCCAGCTGTGTTTATGGGACCTTACAGAAGACATCCTTTTTCCTCATCAGCCACTTTCAAGGACAAGAACACACACAAATGTCATGAATGCCACAAGTCCACCTGCAGGAAGTGCTGGGCCAAACCCAGGAAGCAATGGCAACACTATCACAACCCCAGTCAACTCCATTCCACCCCTTCTTCCTAGGTCCAACAGCCTTCCTCATTCTGCAGTGTCTAATACAGGCAGCAAAAGCAGTGTGGATAGTGCCATCGCATCTGGTGTCAGCAAGTTTGCAACTCTGTCCCTCCATGACCGCAAGGAAAGACACGACAAAGACCACAAGAGAAACCACAGCATGGGACATATATCTAGCAAGAGCAGTGATAAACTGAACCTAGTTACTAAAAATAAAACGGACTCGGCTAAAACTTTGGGCACCCCTCTTTGCCCCAGGATGGAAGATGTTCCTTTGTTAGAGCCTCTTATCTGTAAAAAGATAGCACATGAAAGACTAACTGTGCTTATTTTTCTTGAAGACTGTATAGTCACTGCTTGTCAGGAAGGATTTATTTGCACATGGGCAAGGCCTGGCAAAGTGGTAAGTTTTAATCCTTAACACTGCGTCAAGATTTAGAACCTGAGTAGCTAATTATTCTGGGAAACTGACTTTTTCTTTCCATTCAATGTAGAAATACTTGTTTTGTTTTTTGTTTTTCCCCTTTTGAGACATATTTTGGTTACTGCATGTCATACTGTTTTGAATCATTTGAAATTTTGCCACAGTAAACCGTACTTGGGGGAAGGAAAGAAAAAATAAGTACATGTAATTACAAAGAGTATTGTGCCAACCAAAGAGAGAATTCATTTACCAGAAACACTGTACACTGTAAAATATTCAAATATGCGCTTTCCTATGAAAAAGAAAAAAAAAAATGTGCAGGTAAATTTGGTGTCGGCCGACTGAATTGTACTGGCAGAATTAGCAAAGAGGTGGGCTGAGCATGGAAATGGGTTGTGGCCCCTTTCACGTACATGAAAATTTAAAGCACTTGTTAATGTATTTGTATCCATATTGAATCATTCTAGAGAAGGTCTAAACATGGACTTAAATTTATTCTATTAATCTAATAAGATCTGTATTTCTGTAAATAAAAAGGTTACCTTGATTTCTTTAGTATTCTCCATGTGTAACTCTTTCTTACAATACCTACAACCTGTCATTTGCTTTTATACCGTTTTAAAGCTTTACATACTTGGCCTGCTTTCTGTTAGGGTCGATTGACTTATTTCAATGGTGGGTCTGCACAGTTGGTGTAATGTCTGGTTACATTTAAATTAACATGAATTAGTAGGGTTCATTTTAGGGTTCTTTTTAAACAACAAACTTCCATGAACCCATATCAATGCCATTTATTTGTAGCATAGCCTGTAGTTGTTTCAATTCTGTTGGGTTGTGCTGTTTGGTTAGATGTTCTTACTGTTGCTCATTTATCATTAAATACATCTTTTATCTTGAAAAAAAAACAAACCCTACTAGTGTATAAATAAACCTTTTAAGGTTCATTTGCCAGCTTGGAAAATTCACCCTTAATTTTAGCTGTGTTTTCTTCATGGGATACTGTCATGGGAAAACATGTTCTTTTCAAAATCAGTTAATAGTGCTGCTCCAGCAGAATTCTGCACTGAAATCCATTTTTCAAAAGCGCAAACAGATTTCGTTATATTCAATTTTGAAATCTGACATGGGGCTAGACATATTGTCACTTTCCCAGCTGCCCCCAGTCATGTGACTTGTGCTCTGATAAACTTCAGTCACTCTCTACTGCAAGTTGGAGTGATATCACCCCCAGCAGCCTAACAACTGAACAATGGGAAGTTAACCAGATAGCGGCTCCCTAACAAAAGATATCAGCTGCCTGGTAGATCTAAGAACAACACTCAATAGTAAAAGCCAAATCCCACAGACTGATTCAGTTACATTAAGTAGGAGAAATAACATCCTGCCAGAAAGTAGTTCCATCCTAAAGTGCAGGCACAAGTCATATGACTGGGGGGCAGCTAGGAAACTGACAATATGTCTAGCCCCAAAAAAAAAAAAAAAAAATCTGTTTGCTCTTTTGAGAAATGAATTTCAGTGCAGAATTCTGCTGGAGCAGCACTATTAACGGATGTGTTTTGGAAAAAAACATGTTTTCCCCATCACAGCATCCCTTTAATAAGGTATACCACTAACTAGCAGAAATGGCACTGTACACTAAATAATTGAGCTTTCCTTGGCAGGAAAAGCCAATAGATCAACCTTGATTTGGAAATGTATTCTGCTAATAATCCTATTATTTGTGTATTTATTTTACTTTGGTTGAAACACGTTTTTCTTTATATTCCCTTCCTCTGTAATTTCCCATATTAACCCTTGTACAGGGAAATTGAATATGCAGGGGAGCCCACAGGCAGCAGAGTTTATCAGGACACTGATTGAATATTGTACAGTTTTGTAAAATATAGACGATCTGTATCAACTAACCTGCTGTCCCGCTCTGTTTCCCATTCAGTTCTTGTTTGATCTTGTTGGTTAAATTGCTTGTTTTTCAGTGGCACACACTGCTACACACATCTGTTGCAAATTAAAAGCATTGTTATTTCTCAATATACAGGTAGAATTGTTGTAAGGGAGAAATTTATTTTGTCCTACCTGGACCTATTTTTTCACGTTCAGCACAACACTGTAGAGTTAGGGTCAGGGCATAGGCTCAGATTTGGGGAGATTAGTTGCCTAGCGACAAATCTCCTCTTCATCTTGGCGACTAATATCCCCGAACTGCCTCACGCCAGCTAGAATGTTAATCACTGGCGGGATGGCACTCGGGGCGATTCATTTCCCAAAGTCTCCTCATGATCCATCTTCAGAAAACGCCCTCCAAGTGCTATCCTGCCAGTGATTTACATTCTAGCTGGCGGGAGGCAGTTTGGGAGATTGGTCGCCCCGAAGAAGAGGAGATTTGTCGCCGGGTGACTAATCTCCCTGAATCTGAGCGTGGGCCCTGACCCTTAAATGAAAGACAGAACACAACTGAAACACTAGCTGTTTATTTATGAATAAGGTTACCCTCCTCTCTTCTATCCTTATGGTCCTAAAGAGTGGCCAGTAAGCTGTCAAACTGGTCTGGAGCAGCCGAGCTTGGTAGCTGATGTGTATGTCTACCTTTAGGCTCTGTTTGCTTTATAACTTTCCTTTGTGTGACACTTGAGTGAATAAAAATTCAATATTTGTCATGGTAGATTGGACTGATCTAGATTGGTCTGATCTAAGTCTGCCCCTACACAGGTTCCGTTTCATGTTTTCAAGAGGACCTAAAACGTTTTAATCCACGAGATAGCGGACTTTATATACTATGAGACAATTTACAAAGGAGCTTGCATTCCGCTCAACCAATAATTATTTGCCCTGACATTGGTTTTAACATCCCTTTCTCAGTTACTGTCTGAATGTACAATAAATTCTGGGTGTAAATATAAATCAGAATATAGTTTATCTCCACAGAAAAGTTCACTGTAAATTAAGTCAGATTGGGCTGCTTTGTAGGAAATTAGAACGTTGCATTTGGCTTACTATTTTAATTGCTTTTGGACTTTTTTTTATTCTGTTGGCAAATTAGTCCTAATTTGTACGTATGAATATAATTCTAGTAAGAAAATAAAATTTCAAATGTTTCTGAGAGATGAGTATGCAGTACCAAAATTGGTGCCCAGGTAGCTTTCTCAGTGTATAATCATTTAATCAGGTAAGTGTCATTTTTTCGTTGGCTTTCTTCTCATTTGCACTTTATTTTGCACAACAAAATACCACATTTTAACATATATTTAATTGTTTTTAGCAGAATATATGCTCACATATTGTAGTGTTTCTGTGTGTGTTTGTGTGTCTCACTGCTTGAGTTTGGACAAGTAGTCATTCTAGAATGTCTCACTGCTTGAGTTTGGACAAGTAGTCATTCTAGAATATAAATCACGTAGCCTCCGTCACCAATATATTTATAATGAATTTTAATATTGCCTTTTTATGGGGAGTGTTTCCTTGTTACTCTTTTATAGCAGACTTTATTCTGTTGATGTAGAGCTGCTCCATAACTTTTTATCAATATAAACTCAAACCCGTTATGTATGTCAAATTTTGTTAATGTACAGGTATGGCATCCGTTATCCTGAAACCTGTTCAGAAAGCTCAGATTTACAGAAAGGCCATCTCACATAGACTCCATTTTATCCAAATGATCCACATTTTAAAAGATAATTTCCTTTTTCTCTGTAATAATAAAACAGTTCATTGTACTTGATCCCAACTCAGATATAATTAATCCTTATTGGAAGCAAAATCTGCCCATTGGGGTTATTTGATGTTTACATGATTTTCTAGTAGAATTATGGTATGAAGATCCAAATTATGGAAAGATCTGTTCTGTGGAAGACCCCAGGTCCCAAGCATTCTGGGTCAAAGGTTCAGTACCTGTAAATATTTTATTTCCTCTATACAGTGTTAAAGTTTTTGTAATAGCTTCTGCCTTTTGAATTTGCCAGTAGAAAAAAGTTACCAGGAAGATATGTTTCTGTCTTCCATTTGACTTAAAGGGGAAGGAAACCTAGTTGGCGCAAATGCCCCTAACTTGTTACTTACCCTTCTGCGCAGGTCCAGTCCAGGGAGTTCACAGATGACATCTTCTTCCACGCAAATTTGCCCAACGTGTGTGAATGATGTTTTTGCGGAGCTGCCCATATGTCCCCAGCTTAAAGGAGAATTCAACCCGAAATAAAAAAAAACCCCTCCCTACTAACCTGAGTAGACGTCCCACCTCCTCCAGCCTACCTGCCCCCCCCCCCCCAGGCAAATTCTCCTATTTTTTTTACTCGCCCCTCCATGCAGATTCTGGCCTCTGAGTTCACGGCAGCCATCTTCTTCTTCTCTGGTAATCTTCGTGTCTTGACTGTATTTTTGGTGCATGCGAAGTTGGAGCAAATTTCTGGTCCTGAACAACTGTGCATGTGCCGAAAGTCACAAAAAAAGTTTCATGAGCAGTGGTTCAGGACTGGAAATTTACTCCAACTGCGCATGCGCTGAAACTTCTGAAGAAAGAAGATGGCTGCCTTGAACTCCGAGGGGCATTTTCCCGGGGGGGGGGGGCAGGTAGGCTGGGGGGGAGGAATGAGGGGGGTCTACCCCGGGTAGGGTTTTTTTTTATTACGGGTTGAATTCTCCTTTATGTTCAGATGCCTAAAACTGTCATTTATTATATCCGCACAACAGTTCATTTCTATTTGGACAATGCTACATATTGTTGCTTATCTTCTGATTTTCCAACATAGTTTTGCCTTGATTGCTCTAAAGTGATTAGATTCCCAGAATTTCCTTGGGAACATAACCTCTATACAAATACTTATACTGCCATTTTATTAATGCCTTTTTCCCTATGGGCTTTGCTTGGTGACCCTTCTATAATATTTCTTCTGCAGTTTGGATTATAGATTTAAGCTGCCCATAGATGTGCAGATTTTACCCTTGTATCCGAGGAATAATCAGACCACGCAGTCTTCATTAACCATTCAGATTAAATAAAGTAGTAAAAGAACAAATCAGACAATGTTCTGGCCATTAATTTCAAGATGGCAATTGTACGAACATTATGTCCGACAAATACTAGTGACAGTCACCCATTGATATTGTCAGATAGGCAATAAATGCAGAGCAATTATTGTTGGCCAACAGAAATCTTCTAACCTGTCCAATCGACTAAATGATCGATCGTCATGGTACTAAAACTGTCAGAATGATCCAAACACGGTACAACTTCATCTTTGCTTCTATGGCCAGCTTTATGCTCACAGGCAGCAGTTAGGAAGTCAGAATGATGGATAAGCTGAGGTCCTATACAGAAGGATAAGCAATGCAATATATCTATAAATAACAAACTGTAGCCTCACATCTTTTTTCCCCCCTTTTTTCGGGTCTGTGAACCCAACAAGATATTAAATATCATTCCTGTAAGAGACATTCTGAGGAAATATTGGCAACATAGAAAATGAAGATAAATTGAAAAGTTACTAAAAACTATAATCCCCTCAGTAGAACATTCAAAATGGTATAAAATCCTGGAAAATGTAAAAATTGGGGAAATGCATTATAGAATAGTGGGACCACAAAAAGTGTAAAAAAAAAAAACAAAACAAAAAAACCCCCATGAATCAAAATTGAGGTTTCACGGTTTCTTTTAATAACCAGTTAATAGGTGAACAGCAGTCTGGCCAAATGTAATTCATTTAAGATTAAGCAACAAAAGCCCTGCCATATTTGTTATTACAATCCTATCCTGAATTTGACCAGTAAAGATTGGCAAAGGCACTCTTGGTGATTTAAGAGTGTTTCCTATTTTAATGCCCTGTAGAATCTGTTGATCACCATGGCACTAAAAAAGTATGTAGACACTGACTTTTTGTTAATTTTCATTACTAGGCTCATGTCACCCAATGTGTTTTGCCCACCACATGAAATGCAGATCCAGTCTAATTCTACTCTGTGTGTAATAAGTATGTATTGTATCTGCCTGAGACTTTGCACATGGTGTGGATCCAGAAGATTCACATACAAGTATATTCTGATTGAAACAGGCCTTGTGTGCAATGACAGCCAAATTCTATTAATCCTGTTCCAACACACTCGCATCATAATTGGCATTTCTTCACTGGTGGATAAAACACATCATGTTACATTAGCCTTAGTGTGCACTTGTGAATATAGACTCCGTACTCACATCTGTGGTACAACTATTTAAAAAAAAAAAGTTGTTTTTAACTGCTGTATTGGCAGTGTATACAAGTACGATTCATTTAATAAAGTGTACAGACCCAAATAATGTAAACACAAACTTCTAGTCCACATAACGTTATGTCAAAAAACAAAACCAGGTACATGTGTGGGACATTGTCCAGAATGCTCAGGACCTGAACTTTCTGTAATTTTCTCTCCATACCTTGTCTACTAAACATCACTTAAACATTAAATAATCTCCATTGGTTTGCTTTGTCTCAGATAAGCATTCTATTTTAGTTTGAATCAAGTACAAGGTACGGTTTTCTTTGAATTATTTGAATAAAATTAAGTTTATAAGCAATGATGGCCTTCCTGTAATTTGAACCTTTCTGGATAAAGTATCCCATACCTATAAGCCTCGCCAAAAGGGAAAGATGCAGTAACCCCAGGAAAATCCATAAAGGCCAGAAGACGGTGGAAATGCCCCCAACTTTTTACTTACCCCTCTGCGCAGATTCAGGAATCTGCGTTTTATGCAGCCATCTTCCGGGTCTTCATTAAGAGACCAGCGAATCGGAACATGCACAGATGGACCAATTTACCAGTTTGCGACAACTGCGCATGCTCTGAAATGGATGGAAATTGCCGGAAGACGACACAAAGACCCGGAAGATAGCTGCAGTGAACTTTGATGCCTGAATCTGCGCTAAGGGGTAAGTAAACAGTTAGGGGCATTTCCCGGGGGCAGTAAGCAGGGGGGGATGAGGGAGGGGGGTCTACGTGGGGTGGGGGTACAGGTTTTTTATTTGGTTAGAGCAGGGATCCCCAACCTTTTTCACCCGTGAGCAACATTCAGAAGTAAAAAGAGTTGGGGAGCAACACAAGCATGAAACAAGTTCCCGGGGTGCCAAATAAGGGCTGTGATTGGCTATTTGGTAGCCCCTATGTGGACTGGCAGCCTACGGGAGGCTCTGTTTGGCAGTGCATCTGGTTTTATGCAACCAAAAATAAGCACCTGCTTTAAGGCCACTCGGAGCAACATCCAAGGGGTTGGAGAGCAACATGTTGCTCACGAGCTACTGGTTGGGGATCACTGGGTTAGAGGGTTGAATTCCCCTTTAATCATCAGCTGGAATGTTAGGCCCAGTTTGTCTTCTCTTAAAGGGATACTGTCATGGGAAAAAAAAATTTTTCAAAATGAATCAGTTAATAGTGCTGCTCCATCTCTGAAATCTGACATGGGGCTAGACATTTTGTCAATTTCCCAGCTGCCCCATGTCATGTGACTTGTGCTCTGATAAACTTCAATCACTCTTTACTGCTGTACTGCAAGTTGGAGTGATATCACCCCCTCCCTTGGGAAGGTAACCAGATAACAGCTCCCTAACACAAGATATCAGGTGCCTGGTAGATCTAAGAACAACACTCAATAGTAAAAACTCATGTCTCACTGAGACACATTCAGTTACATTGAGAAGGAAAAACAGCAGCCTGACAGAAAGCATTTCTCTCCTGAAGTGCAGGGACAAGTTACATGACATGGGGCAGCTGGGAAATTGACAAAATGTCTAGCGCCATGTCAGATTTCAAAATTGAATATAAAAAAATCTGTTTGCTCTTTTGAGAAATAGATTTCAGTGCAGAATTCTGCTGGAGCAACACTATTAAACGGATTCATTTTGAAAAAAAAATTTTTTTCCATGACAGTATCCCTTTAAGGGCAATGGCACACTGGGAGATTTGATACCCATGGTTAAATATGCGCTACCATGTTTGACAAATCTCCTGAAAATGCTTTCCCACCAGCAATAATTAAAATCTCTGGGGGAAGAAACACAAGTTGTCTCTGCTTTCCGACAGCCTTTCCAGCCAATCTCTGCTGAGAGATCAACCAAATATCTACCAGCAGGTAGATGTGGCACTTGCCCAACAGCCTTCCATGGGCCCCTACTGTAATCCAGTCCGCTGCCCGTGGAGCCTAAATCCATTTCTCAAAAGAGCAAACAGATTTTTTTATATTCAGTTTTGAAATCTGACATGGGGCTAGGCATATTGTCAATTTCTCAGCTGCCCCAAGTCATGTGACTTGTGCTCTGATAAACTTCAATCACTCTTTACTGCTGTATTGCAAGTTGGAGTGATATCCCCCCCCCCCAGGAGACAAACAAAAGAACAATGGGAAGGTAACCAGATAGCAGCTCCCTAACACAAGATAACAGCTGCCTGGTAGATCTAAGAACAACACTCAATAGTAAAAACCCATGTCTCACTGAGACACATTCAGTTACACTGAGAAGGAAAAACAGCAGCCTGCCAGAAAGCATTTCTCTCCTAAAATGCGGGCACAAGTCACATGACATGGGGCAGCTGGGAAATTGACAAAATGTCTAGCCCCGTGTCAGATTTCAAAATTGAATACAAAAAAATCTGTTTGCTCTTTTGAGGAATGGATTCAGTGCAGAATTCTGCTGGAGTAGCAATATTAACTGATGCGTTTTGAAAAAAACATGTTTTCCCTTGACAGTATCCCTTTAAGATGGTGCTAAGAATTTAAATAAATACATCTGAAAAGTAGAAATAACAGTATAGAATATCATTAAAAATAAAGGAAACAATATGCAGGTTAAACATTGGGGAATTGTTTAACTACACCCCCTATATGCAGTGACAGATACTGTACTATATAATGTACTTAATCTACACGTGTATTTCTTAAACACAACATAAATTTTGGAGCACAGCAAATGGGCAGTACTGAATGCATGTCTTACATTGATTTAAATCTTCATCATACTTGCACATAGGAGATTGGAAGTCCCATTTTTGTCTCTTACTGATGCAAAATGTACTAAACACTCACACTCGTTCAGGATGTATTCCACTCAGGATTTTTATTGGTGGCAGCTTTAACCACTGTACTGTATAGATGATTATAGTGTGTTGACCTAAAATATCTCTATAAAGGCAAATCCTCTCACATGAAATCTAGGGCACCAGTCTGACACAGAGCTTTTGCCTTGTTCTTAAAATTAGTTGCAAATCCCATATGATTGGATGTCTTTTCCAAAGAACCCTTTTATATAATACCGATGGTACTTGGAAAGAACAGGAGTATTAAATAGGGGCTAGGCCTCATGGATCAACACATACTAAGTTTTTATATATATATTTATTTATAGAAAAAAACAAGCATTTAGCAGCACTCGCACTCGCTTAATAAGTGATTGTTGGTGCAAAGCCTCAAAGGGGAAGTTCCGTTTCCTTCCCACACACACAATATACAACGTTTAAGTGCTGCCTCCTTCTTGTCTGGATACGTCGTGTGTGTGTGTGTGTTTATATATATATATATATATATATATATATATGTATATATGTATATACAGTATATGTGTGTGTGTATGTATATATATATATATATATATATATGTATATATATATATATATATATATATATATATATGTATATACAGTATGTGTGTATATATATATGTATATGTATGTATGTGTGTGTGTGTATTTATAATGAAAGAGTCAAGTTCAGAGTGGAAAACTGGCTATAAAGATTGCCATTTATACTAGCATAAGTCGTATGCTTATTTGCCCAGGTTTGTGGCCAGTTACTAATAGTTGAGGCAAGAACCCAATTACGTTGAGGCAAGAACCACTTAATGTTGTGGATATGGTTTTCAGTAAGGATGCACCGAATCCACTATTTTGGATTCGGCCGAAACCCTAATCCTCCGTGAAAGATTCGGCCAAATACCGAAACTAATCCTAATTTGCATATGCAAATTAGGGGTGGGAAGGAGAATTTTTTTTTTACTTTGTTTTGTGACATAAAGTCATGCAATTTCCTACCCTGCCACTAATTTGCATATGCAAATTCGGTTCTGCCAGGCAGAAGGATTTGGTCGAATCAGAATCCTGCTGAAAAAGGCCGAATCCTGGATTCGGTGCATCCCTAGTTTTCAGCAAGGTCTTCACACTTGCTCATATTTGTCTTTGCAAGGAAAAACTCGCCTAGTCGTCATTTGCCTGAAAGGCTCTAACAACTCATTATATGTACACACAAAATATTTAAGCACAATGAAAGCCTCTTTCTGTAAGGGGTACCAGTTTTAATGGCACTCCCAGTGAATAAAATCACTTATCTTGGGCTGAGGATTTTTCTATCTAAGCACTGCGACCTTACCTGTAGTTCCCATGGGATCCTTGTACCTAACTAGAATTGATTTTTGCTTCATGTAATTACATTTTTTCCATTAGTTTCCATGGGATGCAAGGGAGCTCTGGTAAAATCAGGAAATATCCAAGCAGCACCTATTCCTATGGTGTTTTCTCCAGAGAAAAGGCTAATTCTGTTCTCATCCTTTCTGTGTGCATAGAGAGAGAAATGAATGTGATTTGATTTTACAACAGTGATGCAATTGGAATGTAAGAACGTTTTCCATACTGTCTAACAGACCTTTTCATGCATTTGCCACAACGGTGTAACCACAGCTACAATATAAGACTTTGAATCTGATCTGTGGGAACTACTTAAAGAAAAAGACCATAAAAACACTAGACCTTATTTCATGCAAGGATTTTTAAACCACTGTGCATATGCATCAATAACATTACTAGTGGAGTGATAAAGTAATCTTGGCATAAACTGACCAAGACCATAGGCTCCTTGTAACCAGACAGATGTTTACTTGTAGTAAATGATCAAATGGCTCATTTAAAAATTAATTGCCGTCAAAATCCGTGCTACCCCCCTACTAATAAGGTTCAAGTGGTCACTTGCCAATGAAGCAGCATTTCTTGTCCAACATGTCATTTATTTACAAAATGCTGCATCTTGGTGTGGAGCTCTAGTCCCAAGTACATATTGGACTACCTGTTTATACAACAAATTGCCCAGGGTCTTCCTTTGACTTTACCATTGCCTTCACAGGGACTCTCTTCCCCATGTCTCCCATTCAGTAGGTCACAGCACTGCTGTTTAGCTAACGTATAATCAATGCAGCTTGCTGGGCTGCACCAATTTACCTTTAACCCATTTAATTATGGCCCAGCGAAAACTATATCTTTTAAAGGAACCGTACAGTGTAAAAATAAAAACTAGGTAAATAGGCTGTGCAAAATAAAAAATGTTTTTAATATAGTTAGGCAAAAATGTAATTTATAAAGAGTGGAGTGACTGGATGCCTAACATAACAGAACATTACTGCTTTGCAGCTCTCTTGGTTTCCACTGATTGGTTACCAGGCAGTAACCAATCAGTGACTTGAGGGTTGGCCACATGGGTCATAACTATTTGCTTTTGAATCTGAGCTGAATGCTGAGGATCAATTGCAAACTCACTGAACAATTATGTCCCATGTGGGCCCCCTTATAATTGCTGACTAACTCATCGTTAGAGAGCTGCAAAGCAGGAAGTAGTGTTCTGGCTATTACGTTAGACATCCAGTCACTCCAGCCTTTATACATTACATTTTTGGCTATATTAAAACATTTTTCCTTTGACTTTACCATTGCCTTCACAGGGACTCTCTTCCCCATGTCTCCCATTCAGTAGGTCACAGCACTGCTGTTTAGCTAACGTATAATCAATGCAGCTTGCTGGGCTGCACCAATTTACCTTTAACCCATTTAATTATGGCCCAGCGAAAACCATATCTTTTAAAGGAACCGTACAGTGTAAAAATAAAAACTAGGTAAATAGGCTGTGCAAAATAAAAAAATTTTTTAATATAGTTAGGCAAAAATTTAATTTATAAAGAGTGGAGTGACTGGATGCCTAACATAACAGAACATTACTGCTTTGCAGCTCTCTTGGTTTCCACTGATTGGTTACCAGGCAGTAACCAATCAGTGACTTGAGGGTTGGCCACATGGGTCATAACTATTTGCTTTTGAATCTGAGCTGAATGCTGAGGATCAATTGCAAACTCACTGAACAATTATGTCCCATGTGGGCCCCCTTATAATTGCTGACTAACTCATCGTTAGAGAGCTGCAAAGCAGGAAGTAGTGTTCTGGCTATTACGTTAGACATCCAGTCACTCCAGCCTTTATACATTACATTTTTGGCTATATTAAAACATTTTTTATTTTGCACATACTATCTATTTACCCAGTTTTTATTTTTATACTGAACTGTTCCTTAAAGAACAATAACCGCACATGGCTATCCTGCTGTTGCTAAACTAAAGCTGTTTAATCAGGATCTTGGGAATTGTAGTAAAGAATTAGTAGGAGGCACCCAGGATGCTCCAAGACACCCTAAAGGCATACAATGATGGTTATAATTTGTCCCATGCAGTGCTTAATGGCTGTACCCATTGATCCGGATGATGAGCACGGTGTGAGTTTGTTCTCCGTTGCAGAATGCCTCTGTATATTTTATATCCTATCTTGTTCAGCATAGGATTTACTGTTTTTTTTTTTTTTTTATAACCATTGTGAGGTTTATTGTTCTGGATTAATAAAAGCTGCTTTGTTCACAGGGTTTATTATCATCCCAAAACCAAGCCAATTCTCCAAGTGGAACTGTAGTATAGCCAACTCACTACTGCTTGCAAAACATACACAGGACCAGAAGTAATGGCAGAGGAGCCAGCAGCTGTTCTTCAGCAACAGAACATCCATTTAGGACATAAATGTGGGAGACCAAAACATTGCTCTAATTGGTTGTTACATAGTAATAATAATGGGTGCACACACAGGAGATCTTATTCAGATACCTTCCTCCCTGGATGAACACCGCCCCCTTCATTAGGAGTCACAGTGGAATTAAAATAATGAGTGTTTTCATTCCTAATGCTTTCTACCTTCATGTCCTTTTAATCTTTCTGAATATGTAGTGTAAATGAACCCGTATGTTATTGGAGGTCATACTAGATGGCTCTTAAGAATTAATTCACCATTGTGTGTATTGCACTGATTTTGTTTTAACCTGCAATGGTTAGAATCGAAATATGCCTGGGACTGCACTGACCTGAGAGCAAGTCATTCTTTCTGTGACTTGAAATGGCATACAGGAACGATGGAGAAGCTGCAATTTTTTTTTCTTTTTTTCTAAATACAAATGTTTGCACTTAAATAGCGAAATGATAGTCCAGAAATTACTATTAAATGATGTACAAAATTACCAGGACAAGAAAAACTGTTGTGCAGAGAAATCTACTTTGTAACTATTAAACATTTATTTTAATATTGTGGTTTCTAATGACTGTATTATATGTATAAATACTGTAATCCAGTGCTGGGAGACGGGGATTTGGAACATTACACTAGTCATTTTCATTATATGAAAATAGTGCTTTCTAATTAAAATACATATTAATATTAAGTCTGGCATATGCAGTCTTTGTTTTCCCTCATTCCATGCAGTTAATATGATACAGGCAATGTCTTACCACTGCAAGGAACTTATTAATTTCACTGGAGAAATTCTCTATTGCAAGATGTATTTATTTCCCATGGTTTAGCTCCTGCAAGCTTTAGTGCTACAAATCGTGTACTTGGGAAGTATTTTAGTCCATTGATTATTCCAATTTAGATGTAGAATTTCAATACACAAAGTTAGTTCCATATTGGCAATTTATACTTGGGTTTACTCGCTCGCCAGAAGAGTGGTACTTATATCAGCGCAACGGTGAAGTCATCTGTTTCTCCAAGGAGAAGGAGGAAAGTAACCAAGCCAAAATGAGAGAAGGTACTGTGACCTGCAAGACTACCAGCCAAGGAAATTTCCGTTTGCAGTTTATTTCCACCCTTAGACAATACAGCAGCTTTAGCATTGTCTACATGTAAAACTGTGAAAGTGGGCCCTTGCTGTCCGGTTCTGTTGTGGGTTCTGGGAGGCCCAGTCTAATAACTGAGCAAAAAATTCTATTTATAGTCCACCACACCAAACAAGGATAATGTTCCGGGCACTGCTGTTTTCATGCATCCCCATGATGGAATATTCTGTCAGAGCTGTGGGGTTTTTTTTTTTACTTTTATATTTAAACATATTTAAAAAAAAATTCAGAAATAGTTCATCTGCTAAAAATATAACAGAAGCAGGTGGTGTATTGCCACATATAACTAGGCTATATTAGATTTTTTAAATTGCAGTATCATGACTTGGTATGTTGGTGCAAATAATAGTTTTGTAATTCTTTCATTTTAGTCCTTACTTTAAAGAGGTTAAGGGCTCTTGCACACGGCCGTTTCTTTCTGCGCTTTCTTCCGTTCAGCCGCAGGGGAGCACAAGAGTAGATGCACTCAATTATTGGGAAGGGGCTGTACTCACACAGACGCATGTATGCGCAGAACGCAGCTGAAATGCAACATTTCCCACCTGCGTTTGCCACTTACATGTGTTTGTGTGAGTACAGCCCCCTTGCACAATAATTGAGTGCATCTACTCTTGCGCTCCCCTGCGGCTGAACGGAAGAAAGTGAAACGCAGGGGAGTGCAGAAAGAAACGGCGTGTGTAAGAGCGCTTAATGGGGGGGGTATGGATTGGTTCAGTTATCACATGTGGCCAAGCAAATTCAACCCCTGTATGGCCATTTATGTATATTCCTGGCATTATTTCTATAGAGCTAGAGCTACTGCCTGTGATAATGACTGCAATACTAATGCAGTAAGTGGTCAAATCAGCTGCATCTTGTAACAACAGTTGAGAGATTATCTGACGCAGGATCGTTGAGAATAATTTAGATTTACATTCCGTGGCACCAGGACATTCACACATCACAATGATTCAGCTACTGTAACAGATGTAACCTTTGTCTATGACAGTGTGGTGCAATGTTTCTTCTGTTTTGGCTGTGTGTGTGTATATTGAAGAAGTCAGCATTGGTACAAAATGATATGCTTTCACATATAACTCTGCATTGGCCTTAAAGGAGAAGGAAAGTCTTCTTGCACTTGGGGGTGCCAAATGTTAGGCACTCCCAAGTGACTGCATTAATTACCTGAAATCCCGGCTGGTGCTCCTATCAGCAGAAAACTGCACTGGCCCGAGGTTATTCCAGCGAGCACCATGGACCGATCCTCTTCCGTATTCCTCTTTATTTGTGCGGCTGCGCATGTGCAGTAGAGCGAAAAGCAGAACTTTAACTAAAAAGTTGGCTATTTTGTTCTACTGCGCATGCGTCTGCCCCGGGAAATTTGTGAAAGAAGCCAGAAGAGGATCGATCCGTGGTGCCCACTGGAATAACCCCGGGCCAGTGCAATATTCTGCTGATAGCACCTGCCCGGGGTTTCAGGTGAGTAAATACAATCACTTGGGGGTGCTTAACATTTGGCACCCCCAAGTGCAAGATGACTTTCCTTCTCCTTTAAAATATGTACTGGTTAGAGGGAATAGTAGGGGTCATTTACCAACACTAGGCAAATTTGCAACTTAGCAGTAACCAATCAGATGTCTGCTTTCTTTGTTCTACCTGCAGCTGGCTGGCACTACTAATCACTGATTGCTTGCTATCCGTTACAGCCCAGGTACAAATTTACCCAGTGTTTATAAATCAGACTGTCATAATGATAATTTTTCAATAACCACCAAATAAATAGTTTGCGGGCTGGAATCAAGTTTTAGGGAAAACAAATGAAATTTGAGTGAATAAATAATAGCATTCCGCTAAGATTATATAGAGAGAGAATAAAGGACGCACACCCTAAGCAAAATGAAAACTTGGGTGCCAGTCTGGAAAAAACTTGAAAAGCAATGCAGGATGACAGCACACCAAGAAATTACAGCAACACAATTATTTTGAAGATAAAGAGGAGGTTTATTGGACTGAACCAACATTTCAGTTCCTCACAGGAACTTTCATCAGGGAGTGAAAGTTCCTGTGAGGAACTGAAACGTTGGTTCAGTCCAATAAACCTCCTCTTTATCTTCAAAATAATTGTGTTGCTGTAATTTCTTGGTGTGCCGTCATCCTGCATTGTATATATATATCTAGATATATCTATCTATCTATATATATCTTTCTCTCATCTCTCTGTTTCTCTTTTTAAAATAAAGTGCATCTGACAAAAAAAATTCAGATCAAGGCCCAGAATTCAATCTATAGCTTAGATTGCCACATCTGAATTACTTCATCATTACAGTTAAGAGATTTGGTGGTCACATATAAGGTGTATAAAGTTACCCACCCTGCCTCTCCTAAACATGGCACTGATCCAGCTTCACATGCAATTTCCGTGTGGTACTGTAAGAACATGTAGGGAGGATGCTGCAGCCCTATTTCCACAGTGATTAAAAAGAGAATCTCTTGCTGCTGTCTGCACCAGTCATGTAGCTGCCGTTTCCAAAGAAAGGGTTGAGAGTGGTTGTGTTTACCTTGGTCTTCATGGAATTCACACTTGGCAGTACTGGGAGTTTCACATTATTTCCAGGTGTAGGGAATACTGATTGAAACTTTGGCACGGGCTTTGTTACTCCAGGTACATTAAGTTTTGGCAGCTCCACTGGAAAGGCAGGTGCATGATAATGTGCAGTAGCTTCTGTTTTGTCCTGCTTTAAAATAAAGGTTATCAAATCAAATGTGATGTGGTTATTGAGAAAAGTAGCCAACATGGCCGACGATTCATGCTTGCTCCAAGATTGGATTGCCTATAAATATACAGTTATTCGCTGGTACAAACTGTGCGTTTGCTGCCGAGACCTAATATATGGTTAATTTCAGATAAAGTGGTGTAACTATGGGGGAAACCACTCAAAATGCAAATATCATATAAGCTGTGTAGGGAACAATGGTTTTATTGCAGAACCATAAAGATAATCTGGACACATAGCTATAGGATAAAACCTCTCATACTAAAGAAGACATTTGCTGCTAACAAATTTGCTTATTTGTAGGTGATGTTTGGACATATACAAGCTAAATATTTGAGCAGTGTGGTGTTATTGGCCCTTTCATTTCTATGGATTCCCATACACAGCTTTATCCAGCTGACCCAGTTCCAGTTGATCTTCAACATGGATCCCTAGTAGAACCGATCTATTCATCAGGGCACTACTCCCAAACTACAGCTGTGAATGGAGAGAAGAGCTGCACCTCCTGTTACTTTACATATTCACCTGCTCAGAAGGAAAATCAGTGGAAACAATCAAAAGGCTCAAGAACAGCACAGTCATTGGGATGATTATTCCAATAACAGCTCTTGGAATATAAGAACATTTTGTTTGCGTTTCTCATGTTTTCTAGTTTGAACTCGTTTATTTTGATGGGAAGTATTTAAAATAAGAGGCACCAGGTGAATGTGTCACTTATGTCAGTTAGTCAGCATAATGGTATATACCTGCTTGTTCCCTGTTTGTGTTGCGGATATGGCCAATTGTGTGAACCGTCCCTGTTCATTTGCTTCACAATCAGGGAGTAAGGCAGTGGGTCATACAAAAAACCTCTTACTAGGAGCGTCTCGGCATTCCAGTTCATTAAAGGGATACTGTCATGGGAAAACTTGTTTTTTTTCAAAACACATCAGTTAATAGTGCTGCTCGAGCAGAATTCTGCCCTGAAATCCATTTTTCAAAAGAGCAAATAGATTGTTCAATTTTGAAATCTGACATGGGGCTAGACATATTGTCAGTTTCTCAGCTGCCCCCAGTCATGTGACTTGAGCTCTGATAAACTTCAGTCACTCTTTACTGCAAGTTGGAGTGATATCAACCCTCCCCCAACTCCCAGCAGCCTAACAACAGAATAATGGGTAACCAGATAGCAGCACTATTAACTGATGCGTTTTTGAAAAAACATGTTTTCCAATGACAGTATCCCTTTAACAATATTCCCTGGTCGACTATTCTGGTTCTGCTGCTACCTCTCCCCGTTTACCTCATGCCAGTGCCCTGAACTGAGAAGCAGATTTACCAGTGTGTAAAGTGCTAATAAATATATTAACCTAAGCAATCACCACTAGGACAATTGGTAAGCAACACGGTCACAATACACATAGTAAGTTATACTAATGTTTTCTATAGGGAAACTATTAGAGGCAAATTTATTAAGGGTCAAATTGAAAATTCTAATTTTCTAAAAAATGTTTTATGGTAAAAACTCTCAAATTTGAATTGCGAATTATTCAAACATGATTCGAGTTTTAAATCAAATTAAAATTGAGATTTTTCATACTCTGGCCCTTTAAGAACTTAAACTTGACTATTCACCACAAGTTTCCTCTTTGGGCGACTTCGGAAAACGATTCTAGCCAGCGGGAAGGCTTTTGGGGAGTTTAGTCGCCCTAAATCTCCCTGAATCTTAGCGTGTGCCCTTACCCTTAATCATGCAAGTTGTCTTCTTCTGCTTCTTTGTTCTTCTCTTTGCCCTGGGCCTAGTGTGAGTGTGCAATAAAATGAAAAGCTTGCATTTTCATCCCGGACCAGAATGTGGAGAAGAGCCAGAAAAAAGAAAAAGATGCCGGTTAAGTGCTCCTACAGTAGTACCCCAGGGGTGTGCCGTGATGTAGATGGGGGCGGAGTCACACACAGTGACACAAAAGGGGGCGGGGCAACACACGTGATGGACAGAAACCTAAAAAAAAGGTAAGTACTGAGCAGGCCAAAGGCTTTTGCTTAAGGGTATTACAAATTACCGGCAACTATATTGCCGGTAAATTTGTAATACCGGCCTTGGCAGGTGTTTTACCGGCAACCCAAGCTGCGGCTCCCCTTTGACTCTATGTAAGCGGCTGGGCGGCATGCTGCCCCTGAAATGTTGCCGCTCTAGGCTGGGCCTTTGTGGCCTTGCCACAAATTCGGGTCTGCCTACCTTAAATGAGAAACAAACCTTATTAAAAGAAACCTACCCCACATAGACCCCCCCTCCCTCCTCACCCCCAGCCTTGCAGATTCAGGGATCAGAGTTCACGGCTGCCATTTTCCGGGTTTTCGTGTCTTCTTCCAGCGCTTCAGCAATTTCCATCCATTTTGCCACATGCGCAGTTGTCGCAAACTGGGAAATTGCTCCAACAGCGCATGTGCCGCTCCGTCGGTCTCATTCTCAGATTACTGAAGACCCGGAAGATGGCTGCCGTGGACTCTGATCCCTGAATCTGCACTGAGGGGTAAGTAAAAAGTTAGGGGCATTTGCCCGGGGTTAAGGTTGCCACCTGGCAGGGAAAAATGATGGTTGATCCCAATGTTATTAATAGGGAAAAAATTTAAATATATAAGGCCGGTATTTTTTTTCCAGAAAAGGTGGCAACCCTACCCAGGGTAGCAGCTAGGCTGGGGGGGTCTATGTGAGGTGGTGGCAGGGCCGCCATCAGGGGGGGCAAGTGGCCCCGGCATGTGCTGCAGTTTTGAAAGAGCCGGGCCCCCCTCACGAGCGCCCGAGCCGTGCGGCCATTTCTTAAGTCCCGAATGCGGAAGTGCTGAAAAGCCGTACAGCTGAAGGACCCGAAGTCACGAAAACAGCCGCAGCTTCGAAAAGACCTGAAGTCACGAAAATAGCCGAATTTGAAGTCCTGAAGCGCCGAAGGCCATGAAGCCACGAAAACAGCCAAAGTCCCAAATCGGCGAAAAGACCCGAAGTCATGAAAGGAGGCGACGTTGAAGTTCTCAAGCCATGAGTTCAATTCTACTGAACACCAATTTGTGTTTTTTTTTTTTTTTTTTTGGCGCCAATGTTTTTTTTTTTAACTTATAAGGGGGTCCTGACCATGAATAGCTTTCTATAACTTATGGGGGGGGCCTTAGGCGCCAGTGCGGGCAGAGCCTGTGTTTCTAATGGCGGCCCTGGGTGAGGGGTAGAGGTTTTTTTAATAAGGGGTTTGTTTCTCCTTTAAATTCAGAAGATAACATGCTACTGGTAGAACAATAGTGAGTGGGAGGCTGCAGCTCTTTGTGCAGGAACATCATGGGGGGAGGGGAAGACAAGACATGGAGTGTCCCACAAATGCCCCAGTTTTATGTAGGTGAGTATATGTATTACTTGTGTGTGATACTGACAAGGGGAAGTCTTGAACTCAAACAGCACTTACTGTTCATTGTATCATGAGGAGACTTCTCACATACTCACGCAAATAATGTTCGGCCTTATCTGGGTAGTGACATTCTATAGCTGCTCCGGTTGAACAGACACAACCCTAGAGAGCAGAGCGCTGAGGCAACTAAAGCGCCGCGTTGTATATCTGTCACCTTGGCAACCCCATGCGCGCGAACTCGGCTGCCTGCATCATCCCCATCTATTTACTGACGTCTGTCTGTCAAGCAGCGTCCTCACGCAAGCGTCTGCATTAACCACGTGATGGTTGCGTCGCTCCGCCCCCAGGCTGATGTAGTAGTAGCAGGGGATTTGTATGAGTGCTCCATGAATAGGCTGCAGTGCAGTGACTGAACATAACTGTAGTTACACATTAAATTCGCTTTACATTTATTACAATGTTGACTATATGCATTGAAAGTAAATGTCGACTCAAGTAATCTTGAACATGAAAGTGTGCGTAAAATATAGAATAAAAAAAAAAATATCGCCCAACGTGGGGCTCGAACCCACGACCCTGAGATTAAGAGTCTCATGCTCTACCGACTGAGCTAGCCGGGCTGATGGTGATGGCACAAAATAAATAATAGAAGTATCTTTGATAAACTTCATGGAATCATCAGGTTTATTTTACAGGAAATTATTGATCATTATGTATTAAGCCAGTGAGAGAGAATATTTATGACACAACTGTGGGTCAAATCATGCTGTTTAGATTTAGATTTTTAATGTCATTGCATAATGATTATTCCTTATCCCTTTTTTTATCCCTTTCTTCTCTTCCTTCTATTTTGTGAAAATCATAAAATAAAGAAGATTAAAAAAAAAAAAAGTTTTGGGAGGAAAAGATTGTTCTGGGTGGTACTTGGGTCCAGTTTTTTTAAGCATTGTGTTTCCATTCTTCATTAATACTTCACTAAAATTTTAACATTTTTCTTTAAAGTTTCTGCACAATAAATGTTTTTTTTTTCCTTTGTGAAAAAAAAAGGAGTGCAGTACTAGTGATGTGCGGGCCGACCCAATACCCGTGGGCGGGTTTGGTTCGACCTCGCACTGCTCCTCACAGGTGGCGGGGGGGTCGATCTCTTCTCCTGCTCTCCCTGCCCGCCACCTTCAAATGCCAGCATCCGGGTTTCGGTTTTATAGTCTCGCGTCTGCTCACCCGCGACTTTTGTGATGTGCTTCTGACGTCATCGGCGGGACGGGTCGGCGCAGGTCTATAAAAGGACCATGGAAGCGCGGGTGCGGGCTGCAGCAGGGCGGGTTAGGGTCGGGTGCGGGTCAGGAAAACCCTGACCCGCACATCACTATGCAGTACATAATGTGGACAAGTGGAAATTAGCACTTATACATGAAGAAGCTCTCTGCATTTAAAGTAAAGGAGACAGACAGACTGTAGCATTGATACCTAGTTAAAATTAGTAATATTTTCAAATTGGATTTTTTTTTTAGAAAAGTTACTGTTCATCTGAAAAAACATGATGTTGATTTTTGACATAACCTCTTCTGTTACTTTCTGAAATAGTTTGTGTGTACAACAAAATTTTTGGGGCCCCCAAGCCCCACCCCAGATCCCACCCACTCCACACCACATTTAAAAGACCACACAGAAATCAGCGCTTAAAAAAGGTAACCTCCCCACACAAGTTATGAAAAGCTATTGATGGTCAGGGCCCCCCTACAAGTTAAAAAAAAATAATTGGTGACCAGGGCGCCCCTATAAGTTAAAAAAAAAAACATTGGCACTAGGGCCCCCCATAAAAGTTTGGTGCCAGGGTCCCCCTTACAAGTAAAAAAAATTGGGGCCCCAGAGAATATTTTTTTAAAAAACGTTGGTGGCAGGGGCCTATGGAGTATTAAAATCATATATTGGTGGCCAGGGGATTAAAAAAAATAAAAACACACATTGGTGTTAAGTGGGCTTGGGCGAATTTGACCCATTTTGTTTCGCCTAAAATTCGCCACCGGCGAAATGTCGGCGACGCCCATTAAAGTCTATGGGAGTCATTTTTTTTGATGTGCGACGCCATACAAGTCTATGGGCGTCATTTCCGAGGCAAAAATAATCCCTAGGGTTCAGTAGAATTGAACTTGTGGCTTCAGGACTTCAACTTTGCCTCCTTTCATGACATCTGGATTTCAATTTTGGTTGTTTTCGTGACTTCAGGTGTTTTCGCTGCTTCAGGAGTTCAATTTCGGCTGTTTTTGTGACGTCGGGTCTTTTCGCAGCGTCAGGACTTCAATTTTGGTTGTTTTTGTGACTTTGGGTCGTTTCGCCACTTCAGGACTTCAATTTCGGCTGTTTTCGTGACTTGAGGTCTTTTCGTCGCTTCAGGACTTCAATTTCGGCTGTTTTCTTGACTTCGGGTCTTTTCACCGGTGTAGGACTTCAATTTCGGCTGTTTTCGTGACTTCGGGTCATTTTGCCACTTCAGGACTTCAATTTCCGCTGTTTTTTGTCTTTTCACCGCTTCGGCTGTTCAGCTTTTTCGGCAGTTAGGGACTTCGGAAGGGCGGCACGGCTTCGGTGGTGTCAAGGAGGGCCCGATACCCCCTGTGCCCCCCTGATGGCAGCCGTGAATACATCACCTCCCCCCCCTCTTTTCTTTTTGGGGGTGGGAATGAATAGTGGGGCACTTACCACCTATAAAGTGTTTGTTTGGGAACAACATTGCAACAACACTCGGGATTCATCTTCAAAAACATACAGGCAGGTTTATTGGATCGTGATATAACATGGACCCAAGTGTGTGAATGTGACCGTTAGAGTGTAAGCTCCAGTGGCCATCTATACAACGTGTTATGTAATTAACATATTGGCACTAACTACTTCATACACGACCCTTATAATTCTCTACAATTAGATTCAAAAGTGCACATCCTCATAACTGGCCGGTTAGCTCAGTTGGTTAGAGCGTGGTGCTAATAACGCCAAGGTCGCGGGTTCGATCCCCGTACGGGCCAGAATATTTTAATTACTTCCCGCTATAAGCCGAAACATTTAAATGCTCTCCAGCTACAAGCTATTTTTTCAACTAATTTAAGACGAACTGAAGCTTTGCTAACTATACTATAACACTGTCGATTATAAACAATCTGTGTAATTCGAACTGGAAGGAAATATTTGCAAATTGCGGCCAGACTGAATCAGAATGGGCTTCTTTGTTTCCCCGACTACAACGAGACAGCTATAGCCTAGAGACAAACTAGTTTCCCTACAGGTTTCTGCCAAGCGCCCTCCTATGCAATACTATGAGTAACGCAAAACCCAGCGCGAAATGTTCCTGTTCCGCCAACGTACTTCCCCTCGCCGTGACCTTCTCTCTATTTCCGCTTTCCCGCCAGCGAGTTTTCAGTGAGGGATAGTCTGTCGCTGGGTTAGTTGAGGGGAAGTTAGGAAAGTATGGCGGCTCAGCAGCTCTACTCTATTGCGAAGGAGTTGGCGCCTGGTCCTGAGGAATACGCGCAGGTTCAACGGGGCAGCGAAGTCGTGACAGAAAAAACACTTCCTCAGGGCATTTCAGATGAAGTTGGTGGCGACATGACGCAGGCGGGAGAGGTTTACTACTTGCAGCCCGACGGGAGTTTGGTACAAGGGAGTGAGATCGTGAATGACGCCGGGTTGCGCTCTATTACTAACAGCCGTGCGGGAAACCCCACCATAAAAGACGCGGCCCGCCAGCTCCAGGCTGCAGCTCAGCATGTTGCTCTTGGGGAGCTCAAACTAAACTCTCTGCCGCCACAGCTCCAGGTAATCAGAGGTCTGTAGTTCTGTAGTTGGCCAGGAACCAACCCAATAGACGATTCACATTAAAGGGGCCGTTCACCTTTGAGATAAATTTTAGTATGACGTAGAGAGGAATATTCTGAGACAATTTGCTATTGGTTTTCATTTTTTATTATTTAAGGCTTTTGAGTTATTTGGCTTTTTATTCAGCAGCTCTTGAATTTGCGTTTTAAGCAATCCGGTAACTAGGGTCCAAATTCCCCTAGCAACCACGCATTGATTTGAATAAGAGACTGGAGATGGGACTGAATAGAAAGATCAGTAATAAAAATAACAATAATACATTTGTATTGGCACACCTGGAGATCAGGCCCGGACTGGCTATCTCGGGTTTTGGCAAATGCCAGAGGGGCTGCTATAAGGTCCCGTAGAAAGTCGGTATTTAGTGGGCTGGTGGGGGGCTGTTAGGGCCTCTATGTGGGCTGATTGGGCCTCTGTGTACCTGAAATGCCAGGGCCTATTTTAATTCTCAGTTCGGACCTGCTGGAGATTGCTGCTCAGCGACTAATCACCTCTTCTTTGAGGCGACTAATCTCCCTGAACTGCTTCCCTGTGTCTTCCGCCTGCTACAATGAAAAAACGACTGCGGCGTGTCCTTCGCGGCTCCTCCGTTTTCCGAAGTCGTCTGAAGTTTCCTCGTGAGGCAACTGCCATGCCGCAGGCGTTTTTTCATTGTAACAGGGAATCAGTTCGGGGAGATTAGTCGCCCCAAAGAAGAGGCGATAAGTCGCCGGGCGACTAAATCTCCCCGAATCTCACAGTGTGACCTTACCCTAACAGAGCATTTGTTTTTTAGAAGGGGTCAGAGACGCCCATTTGAAAGCTGCAAAGAGTCAGAAGAAAAAGGCAAATAACTATAAAACTATACAAAATAAATAATGAAAACCAATTTGAAAGTTGCTTAGAATCAGTCATTCTATAACATACTACATGTTAACCACCCCTTTAAAGGAGCTGTAAAATCATTTTAAAATGCAAAGAACATGTGGACCCCTGTCCTTTTGTTTATAGAAAATAAAATAACATAGAAGAATAAAGAGGAGAAGTAGCTGTCGGTAAAACAATAATGATCAAATCCAAGATGCATAAGTGGTGGCTGGGAAAATATGAACAACCAACAAAACGGGTGTAACTATAGAGGAAGCAGACCCTGCGGCTGCAGGGGGCCCCCAGGAGGTATAGGGGTCCTAATTCACAGTTTCGGACTGACCCACAGGGATACCATAAAAACTCAGTCCGTCTGTGGGCCCTCATGTTGCTAAACATTTGGCCTATTCATAGCCATTCCCTATTTCTATGAGAACAAAGAGACTAAATAGATGGAATAATAGTTTATAGTATGTAAAGAAAAGAGACTGGGAGAATGGATCTTTCCAGCTGACACAAGGTCACCCATTCCGATTAGAAGACAAGAGGTTCCACCTAAATATTGGGAAGGGGTTTGTTACAGTGAGAGCTGTGAAGATGTGGAATTGTCTCCCTGAATCAGATGTACAGGCTGATACATTAGATAGGTATAAGAAGGGGTTGGATGGTGTTTAGCAAGTGAGGGAATACAGGGTTATGGGAAATAGCTCATAGTACAAGTTGATCCAGGGACTGGTCCCATTGCCATTTTGGAGTCAGGAAGGAATTTTTTCCCCCTCTGAGGCAAACTGGAGAGGCTTCGAATGGGTTTTTTTTTTGCCTTCCTCTGGATCAACTAGCAGTTAGGCAGGTTAAAATAGAGTTCAAAGGTTGAACTTGATGGACGTGTGCCAACCTAACTTACTGTGTAATAGCGGTTGAGTGAGGAGATGGAGAATAATAGTACGGAGAGTGGGCCCCTGGTCTAAGGCTTTTGGGTGGGCCCCTGGTGTCCCAGTCCGACACTGCTAATTCATATACAGTGTCAAATATTGGTAAAACTAGTCAATTGCTCAACATTTTGGGGGCCTGAAAAATAATTTGCTGTGGGACCCAGTAATACCTCCTTATGCCACTGCAACACAGTTTTAGTAAACTGAACTGATAAAGTTGTGCAGCTGCTCCAGAAACACTACTGCGCCTAGCGGCTGTGTATTTATAGGGGCAGTCGTTTACATTGATAAAATGGCTGTACAGCCAACATTTGTTTAGCTGTTAGCAGATGAGATCTCTACAATAATAAATCACAATAATTTAGTTATTAAGAAGGAAGATCAACAGTGTTCAAGTGTATATTTTGGATTTACAGAAATATTAGAATGAAAGTCTCTCCTAGAATAGGACATTTATTGCAAGAAATACTTCATTTGTAAGTGGTGGTTCAACAGAACAAACTTTAAATGACAAATGGTGTTATTTGTCCTTTTATAATATTTATAATTTAAAAGTATTTACAGATGCTTTTACAGTAAACAAAAGGGAAGGGCCGCACTAGCTCACCGCTCTCCCCTCTAATCAGGTGCACAGTCAGACAGTGACCCCACTGTGTATACGGCAAGACATTCGACGGCAGACGGCACTTCTGAAAAAAGAGGGTTTATTGGAAATCCTGCTGGAATACACCTAACGCGTTTCGGGAGTTATCCCTTAATAAGATAAGGGCGGAAGTGTGGTTGTCATGAATATGGCCGATTATATAGCAGAGGCCAAACGACAACTTAATGATTGTGAAACTTACTCCACCCTCTCTTTTAATCCTCAGGACAAATTTATGAAAGCAATCGAGGAACTGGTGTCATATGGTATGTCTTTGGGAGTGGTGGATGGTCACGACAGGGACTATTTGGTCAAAAAGGTCCCAATCGTCCCTATCTTTCACCATCTCCCAAAGATACATAAATCCATCAATACACCTGAGGGTAGACCCATAGTCGCCAGCATAGGATCAGCAAACGAGGGACTCTCGGACTGGCTTGATTTGAATCTAAAACCACTAGTCCCACTTTTGGGCTCATATATTAGAGACACGGGTCATCTTATTGAAAAATTATCCACCTTTACTTGGCGGGATACTTATCATTGGATCTCCATGGATGTTAAATCCTTATATTCCATGATCCCACACAATATGGGTATACAAGCCATTTCAGACACACTGACGGAATCAAACACTTACACACCAGATTTTATTCACTTCAATTTACTTGCTCTTGAATTTTTATTAACACACAACTTTTTTCACTTCGACGGGGGGTACTACCTCCAGAGACGTGGCACTGCTATGGGGGCTTCCTTCGCTCCCTCATATGCGAATTTGTATATGGGCCGGTGGGAGCAGTGCCACGTCTATGGATGTGCTAACCCCTTTCGAGAACACATTGTTTGGTATGGGAGGTATATCGATGACCTGTTATTTATATGGGACGGTCCTTCAAAGTTGATTGACGAGTTTCATCATTACCTCAATACCAATGTATATAATCTTCAATTTTCACTTGAATGTCACAAGAAGACGATCACCTTCTTAGATTTAACCATAACAGGTAACACAAACACCAACCTTATAGACACGGAAGTCTTTAGGAAACCGACGGCAGGCAATACGATTTTAAAATATAATAGCTGCCATCCAAAGCATACACTGAACAGTATCCCTTACAGCCAATTTGTTAGATTCCGGAGAAACTGTAGTCAAGATGCTACATTTGATCTTCAATCTCAGCACTTGGGACAAAGATTAGAGGATAGAGGATATCCTAAACACCTTATCAGAAGTGCATACGAAAAAGCCAGAGTAGCACCTGTATTGAAGAGAGAGAAAAATGACACAAGACGTTTGACCCAAGACCACGTTGAATCAATCAGGCTAGATAAACAAAAAATGTTTTTTGTAACCGAATTCAGTGAGGAATATGGCCAGATTTGTAAGATCATCAAAAAATACTTACCTATACTGAATGGTGATGCAAAAATGTCCGAAATTCTGGCCAAAACGGAGATTAAATATGTCCCAAAAAAGGCCCCAACTTTAGGAAATATGCTGGCACCGAGCTTGGTCTCATCGGTTTCACCCAATGTGGCTGATAACTGGCTAAAAGTTAAAGGGACATACAAATGTGGGGCTAACACATGTAAAACGTGTCAAGTAATTTCTATCGGGTCCGAGTTCAGATCTAATACATCAGGGCATGTTTTTAAGAACACTGCGTTCTATAATTGTAACACCAGAAATGTAGTTTACCTACTTGAGTGTGGTTATTGCAATAAGCAGTATGTGGGTCGTACATCCCGCATGCTGAAGGAGAGGATCAGGGAACATATCAGAAGCATTTCCAATAGGGAGGAAAATACCCCGGTTGGTAGACATTTTAGGATGTGTACACCCAATGGTCTGAAAGACCTAAGGGTGAAAGTGATTGAGAAAGTACGGGTCCCTATCAGAGGGGGCGACATTATCCATAGACTAAATCTCAGAGAGGCCTTCTGGATCCTCAAATTGGATACAAGGATCCCAAAGGGCCTGAACTATAGGCATGATATTAGCTATCTATATTAGGGAAGTTACCCTAGGCTCTAACGATGAAAGCCTAGTATGGTTAAATGGATATGATAGGCCACTTTAGTAGCTTTTTCTCCAGTTACATTAGAAATTAAAAAACCCCCTCCCCCCTCCTCTTCCTTTCCTCTTGGGAAAATCAATATAGACTAGAGAGACAGGTTACTCATACCGCCCTAGCTACAAAGACTACAATGACAGTTTGTTTGGTTTTTAAATCAAGTTTATTGTTCCTAAAATAAGGAAAGAAAAATGTTTTAATGTTTTTTACTGTTTCATTTTGTTTCACTTTGTTTCACTTTTTAATTGATTGTAATAAAGGTGTAATTTTACTAAGAGCCCACTGGAGGGCACTATTACCTAGTGTATAAGAAGCCCAGCTGTAACAAATGAATTTTGAACCTATGATTAAGGGATAACTCCCGAAACGCGTTAGGTGTATTCCAGCAGGATTTCCAATAAACCCTCTTTTTTCAGAAGTGCCGTCTGCCGTCGAATGTCTTGCTTTTACAGTACCCATCTGATCCCCCATCTGATCCTGCCATATTTGAACTTCAGCAGTCCGTTCGCATTAGAAACTCTGACATGTTGAGAAGGGACAGTCAGGATGGCAAAACAGTCAGGTTTAGGAACTTCAAGTAACAATTATTTACAAAAGCAGAACTATCAGCAAAAAATGATCAACATGACCTATAGGTAACTTTTGATGTACATTAATATTTAGAATAATAATTTAGTGTCAGTATCACTTTAATAACTCAAGCCAATTAAACTCTGTATTGTTCTTCATCTATAGAAAGAGATCGCTACCATTAAACCATCTTTATTTATGGATACAATGCCCATCGAAACGAATATGGGACTAGCGTTCAAAATTCAAATTTAATTAGCGTATTCCGCTCACCCCTGTTAGACGATGACTCAGGTGTAAAAACCCCTAGAGTCCCACGCTTCTGTGTTCACAGATGCTTTAAAGTGCGTGAATGTAAAGGCACTCACCGAATGAAGGCTCGGTGAGTGCCTTAACAACATCAAACGTCCTGACGCGTTTCGTATCCACCATACATAGTCATAGGCATGCCTATGGTATCGTGGGTACGAAACATGTCCAGATGTTTTTAACTTGTTGAAATGAAGTTTGTTTTTAATATACAGAGTGCTTGCCAACTTCATCTTTATTTGTCATTTTAACTGTGGGGGGGTCATCTTTTGCACTTACTTTGTGGGCAAAATACTCCTTACATAGCAATTAAAACTGAGAATAAAGATTTTGTATAACCGCTTGTCTGCTGTAGCTTGAAGGTTCTGTGTTTTATAGGTTCACTGCTTTAAAGGGGCATTTCACCCCCTTTGGGCAGGCTGTTCTGAGACCCCATACATTAGCCAGTAGGTTGCCAACCAGGTCTGAAGGAGTTAATCTGGCATTATGGACCGCTAATCCTGTAATTGTCTGATGAAGGTGTTAAAAGATGTTTTATTTTAATCAGGTTACATGAAAACCACAAGATACTTGTAGGGTTATTCTACTCATTGGTCAAACTTGCAATGCTAACTACAGTTTTTAAAATTACCCTTTGCTTAGATTAAAATGGGGTTTGTAGTATCTTCTCCTTTTACTAATATTTTGTAACGCTTTAGGGTATGAATAGGGGATACTAAGAGAACTCTTCTTCCTTGCAGATATTTTTAATGTGGCAGACAATGAAGTTTCTAATTGTGAGTCTCATACCAAATAATAGTTTTATATTTAGTAGGTATGCACCGAATCCAGGATTCGGTTCAGGATTCAGCCTTTTTCAGCATTATTCGGATTCGGCTGAATCCTTCTGCCCTGGCCAACTGAATCCGAATCCTAATTTGCATATGTAAATTAGGGTCAGGGAGGGAAATTGCGTGACTTTGTCACAAAACAAGGAAGTAAAAAATGTTTTCCTCTTCCCACCCCTAATTTGCATATGCAAATTAGGATTCACTTCGGTATACACCCGAATCTTTTGCAACAGATTCGGGGGTTTGGCCGAATCCAAAATAGTAGATTCGGTGCATTCCTAGTATTTTGTAACTTATCTGATAATTGTAAAATGCCACCTCTTAATTATTATTTCAACCTCAAATATTTCAAGTGCAATTTAATTGTAATGTTGTAATCTGCTGTGTGCTAATTTTGTTTTTAATCTTTCTGTTCAGTTGCTGAACTCAATTCAATTTGAACTGCCAGATGTTCAACAACTGAAGACTGAAGACCAAGCTGTTGATCAGGACACTCCAATAGAAGGGAATCTCCACACACACAACTCAAATTTGCTTGGTGGAAGGATGTTTCCACTAAAGACACAGGCTGAGCACAGAGAACGAAAGCATGAGTTAGATTCTGCTATCCAAATTCTTGTTCAGCAGCCATACTTGTCAGAAAAGCACAAAGCTAAGGACACTAATAAGAAAACCTTAAATCCTGTGACATTACTGAATAGCCAGAATTGTTCTGTTTCAGTTGCGCGAACTGCGAGTAAAAAAAAGGTGTCTTGCAACACTGGGAAGCTACAGAAGAAAGATAAGTGCAAAAAGCCTTTAAAAGTAAAAACACGTTCTGGTCGCATTTCACGACCTCCTATGCACAAAGCAAAAGATTACAAGTTTATTAAGACTGGGACTTTGGCACACAGCAGTCCTTCAGATTCTGATGATTATTCAGAACTTAGCGCAGAAGATGAAGATCGTAAAAAGGAGAATGTATCATTTGCCGCCCAGAGTTTTACAGTACAACATACACTGTTTCAGTGTGAAACATGCGAGAAATCTTACATGGGAAAAGGAGGATTATTACGGCATTACAGACTTTATCCTTCTCATGGACAGATGCAATCCTCAGAAATAAATGTTTCTATGGTAAGGCACTGCAGCGAGAGGGTCTCTAACACACTATCATTAACTATAACCAACCACTGTCTCCAAGCTAGTCAGTGCGAAAGGAGGCTTGCATGAAAGTACGTGATTGGAGGTTACCTTCAGTGAAAACCGCATGTCAAAACAATCAGTAGAGCCAGAGATGTAGGCAGCTGAATTTGTTGTCAAACAAGTTCACAAATTACAAAAAGCTTAATAAAAAAAAAAAAAAACACACACAATTTGAAGTTGAATTGCCACTTTAAGATCAGTTGATAAAATTGATACAATAGTTGCTTACTTTCAACAGATGTTGCAGAGAAATGTATCAACTTTAGCAAATTGTAACAGTGTAGAGGCTGTGTTTGCTGGACTGGAATATTACAGGGATACTGTCATGGGAATTTTATTTTTGCTCAGGCGTGCAGTTGTGTATGCTGCATAAACAATACCACTGAATGGACATGGCATTTTAAACCTGGAAGTGCCCAGTTAGTAAAATTATTAAACCTTTGACATTTAGAGGCAAATTGAATTCGAATCAAATTTGATTAGAGTTCTAAAAACTCAAATGTCAGGAAGGATGCAAACATCTCCAAATTGATCCCTGGACTTCTCCCATTGACTTAAACGGCAATTCGGCAGGTTTTTGGTGGCTAATAGTTGAATTTGAGTTCTTAAAGGGTCACTGTATGATAAAATCGAATTAGAATTTTTCAAAAAACTTGAATTTGAATAACTCCCTAGTCGAATTTGACAATTTGGACCATAAAAATGCTCGAAAATTCAAATTTTTAATTCGACCCTTGATAAATCTGCCCCTCAAAGCCTTTTTCTGTAAACACCCATCCAAAACACATTTTTTTTCTAAATATGCAAAATAAAGTTTAGGTTTTTTAGTAATAGGTGATATACGATTTATACCTGCAATTTTTCATGCAACATGTGACAGCTAGCTTACACTGGTGAACACAGAATAACCCCTCTGGTTTCTACATTGTGCAGTTGAATAGAGAATGTAACTGCTTTTTTTCTTTATTTAGCTATCTGGGAATGAAGCCGAGAAAAGATTGCTTGAAGCACAAAAGTCACAAGCAAGTCATTTATCAAAGGGACCAGTATGTCGAGGACGACAACGAAGAACAGGAAGATGTGTGTCACGCCTTGGACGGCCAAAAAAATTACTAAATAGTCTGTCTTCATATTCTGATAAACAGTTAAAAACAGCTAAATTTAAAGAGGTTTGTAGAAAGAAGGTCTTCAGCTGTTAGATGTCGTTTGTCTGGGAAAATATATTTTGCTATAGGATTAGCGTAAGTAGAAGCAGCATTTTCTATTGCACTTTTTAACTTTTAGTTATGTATACTTTTTAAAGCTCAAACTGTTTGTAATTATAAAATAATTTCTAGTCTGCTTCCGAAAGACATGCTGACACACTCTTCAAAGTATTAAAGTACATTAAAAGTTACCCATAGGTATAGCTACTTTTGTAACTAATGGTTACGACTTTTGCCAACCTGACTGTCCCTCCTCAATGTATCAGAGTTTCTAATGCTAACAGACTACTGCTGCACAAATATGGCAAACCCCTCGTAGAGGAATACGGGGAATAAGATAGGTAATGTAAAAGCATCGGGCAGATTCTTTTATGACAATATGATAAAAAGCATACAAATACAATAGTATGATAGATGTATAAATATGATAGATGTTAATAGTTTAATTTTTGGTGTCAGTATCTCTTTAAAGAGATCCTGTAATGGGAAATTTTTTTTTTTAAAAAACGCATCCGTTAATATTGCTGCTCCTGCAGAATTCTGCACTGAAACCCATTTCTCAAAAGAGCAAACACATTTAATTTTGAAATCTGACATAGGGTTAGACATTGTCAGTTTCCCAGGTGCCCCCAGTCATGTCACTTGTGCATTGATAAACTTCAGTCACTCTTTACTGCAAATTGGAGTGATATCAACCCCTTCCCTTCCCCCCCCCAGCAGCCTAACAGCAGAACAATGGGAAGGCAACCAGATAGCAACTCCCTGGTAGAAATTAGAACAGCACTCAATAGTAAAATTTAAGTCCCACTGCGGCACATTCAGTAACAGTAGGAGTAGGAGAAAAAACAGCCTGCCAGAAAGCAGTTCCATCCTAAAGTTCTGGCTCTTTTTGAAAGCACATGACCAGGCAAAATGGCTTAAGATGCCTTCCTACACATCAATATTATAAATTAAAAAAAAAATACACTTACTGGTTTAGGGCTGAAATTTTATATTGTAGATTGAATTATTTTCAGTGTAAACAGTGTTATTTAGAAATAAAAACAACACCATAAAATCGTGAGAGCATCCCTTTAATGAACACCAGTTAACTAGGACAAGGCTTAATATGCAGTGCAGTTATGGTTACAGAGCAGTTCAGGATGTTTTGAAATGAATAGCACTGGGTGAGCTGTTAGCAGAGCAGCCATCACTCTGCTTCATACCACCATCTCCCTTTGTTCCGTTTGTGGCTTCCATCTTGTATGATGTTCCTGATAAGAATAGGCTCATAGTTAACCAATATGTTCCATTTCATACAATTGAGGCATAGGTCTCATGACTCTTGTAAAATAGCAAGTTTATATCAACAGTTGCTAATGTCTTTGACCTGCCTCTGTTTCTTTCCAGTTCCTCCAACAGTACGAAGAAGGAGATCTAAAGGAACTGGTTCTGCCATGTCTCACAAAATTTGTCAGTGTATATGACTTTTTACTCTCAAAGGTTAGTATTCTTTAACGGAGAAATTCAGCTTGAATGTAATAAAATGACATGAGATTCACAATGAATATTTAAATATATAATTGGACAGCGCAGTGGTAATCGTAATGTTAATGATACCTTCCATTTATATTAAAGCAGTATGCGATTTAAAAGATTGAGTTTTTATTTTTAGAAATGTATTGCCCTGTAACTGTCCCATCTAGGCTGTGGTTTCTTATTACCCATTATGCATACTGCACATGTGTAAAAGCTGTGCATGCATAGTATGCTGTTTAGGAATTTTACGAACATGAAAATGTTGGCAGACTGCGATGACTGCAGGAGATGGATTTCAGGCCCTGATTTTGATAAATCTACAAGGTGTCGAGTAATGTTTTTTTTCTGGTATCTGTACAACAATCATTAAAGCAGATTTCCTGGTTTTCATGGCCTTGTTTTTATCTCCAACTCTTGCAGGCATACTTTATCTGTTGCATATGTACACCTGCCAGTTTAGTTTCACCGTACTTCGACTTTGACCATTCACCATCTAAAACCTGCCAAATTACTGTTTTATGGGGAATCTCCTAGAACCTATTTGGAGTCATTTGGTGGACTTGGAAAAATCAAAGGTTTTTTTGGAAAACCCTTCAATTCGGATTCGATTGAATACGATCCAAATTGCGAATTGATTGATCGAATTAAGCCTATTCACCCAATGTTTATAAATTCAGTTTTTTAATACATTTCGGTTGGTCTTTTTTTTTTTTAATTCGAATTTCAAGGTGATGGGAGTTTAAAGGGATACTGTCATGGGAAAAAAACATTTTTTTCAAAATGAATCAGTTAATAGTGCTGCTCCAGTAGAATGTTGCACTGAATCCATTTCTCAAAAGAGCAAACAGATTTTTTTATATTCAATTTTGAAATCTGACATGGGGCTAGACATATTGTCAATTTCCCAGCTGTCCCAAGTCATGTGACTTGTGCTCTGATAAACTTTAATCCCTCTTTACTGCTGTACTGCAAGTTGGAGTGATATCACCCCCCTCCCTTTCCCCCCCCCCCAGCAGCCAAACAAAAGAACAATGGGAAGGTAACCAGATAACAGCTCACTAACATCAAGATAACAGCTGCCTGGTAGATCTAAGAACAACACTCAATAGTAAAAACCCATGTCCCACTGAGACACATTCAGTTACATTGAGAAGGAAAAACAGCAGCCTGCCAGAAAGCATTTCTCTCCTAAAGTGCCGGCACAAGTCACATGACTGTGGGCAGCTGGGAAATTGACAAAATGTCTAGCCCCATGTCAGATTTCAAAATTGAATATAAAAAAAATCTGTTTGCGCTTTTGAGAAATGTATTTCAGTGCAGAAAACTTAACTGATGCATTTTGAAAAAAACATTTTTTTCGATGACAGGATCCCTTTAAAAAAACTCATCACCTCAAAATTCGATCCTTGATAATTTTGCCCTTTAGTCCCCAAACTGCATATGATTGTGTACGAATAGGTGCAATTTAAGAATGCATTTTAATAATATGCAATTTTTATTTGTTGCAAGATAATGCCAAACAAAGGTTCTTGGATTCTGTAGAAAATATAATTCACTTTTGAAGGACAAAGCCATATGTCCGCTTTTACTCATTAATAATGAACAAATGTCATATAAAAAATAAGCACTTGTGTAAAATTAGCTTTCTTTTCAACATGTGGAAATATTTGTTTGTTGAAATATGTTGGAAAAAATCCAAAATTTGCATGGGATGGATGTAATTTTTCATGCGACTATAGGAGTGTGCTCTTTGCTTTGAAAATTGTGAAAATTGCTTCTGAATTGTATGAAAAATTTGGTCTTTGTGGTTATTTTAAATGACTCATTACTGATTTGTGCTTATTTGATTTTCTGCTTCCCTTTGTGATATCCATTTTCGTTTGTTTTGAAGGTTAAAGGTGATTATCCAGGCAAATCTTCTTTCCCGTTTATCTATAAAGAATTTGAGCAATTGCACTCAATGGTTAAACTTCTAGCTCAGGATTATCTTGCTAACTCTCTTAAGATTGCCGAAGCATCCCTTGAAATCAAAGATGATGAGGTGAGACATTGGTTATTGAAACAAAAATGTGGTTTTGCAACAGAGCTAATAGTATACCTCCCAACTGTCCTTATTTAAGTAAAACATTCTGTAATTGTGCGGCTTATAGCAATGTGGGGGTGGTTTAGTGTTAATCAGGTTGTCTGTATTTGTTTGGTTATGGCCACAATCATCCCATTTTTCTGTTGTTTATTTTTTCTGTAGTAATACTGACCATTATAAGCTCAAAAATATTACATTTTTGTATAATTTATTGTGTTATATTTTGAGGTGGCTGAATCACTGGGCATAAAAAGAGACATAACTGGACAATATTCTACCCCTGATATGTTACCATCTGAATGTAAGACACGTTCTGAAATGAAACAAAAACACAAGCCAGAGGTATGTGCCAATGAAGACCCTAGTTGTAGATGCCTAATTTGCTTTTTCTTTGAGAGTTTTTAATTTTACTTTTTCTCCTGGGCAGTGCTTAGATGAAGACATGCTCCCTCCGTTGAAGGTTCCAAAAGTGGAAGGAAATGTCAGTGAATTCATGGAGGAAAGTGGAATTGGTGAAATGTTTTCCAGTATTACTGACGCAGGACAGGCAAATGGTACTTTTTTTTATCATATCTGTAATCTATGCTCAGGAAGTTAAACAAAAGCTACAGAATAAGGCTAATTAAAAGCCCACAAAACTAAAAATAATAATAAAGACCAGCTGCAAACAGTCATAGTGGTACTAGTCGCTACATCAGCTTAGGAAACACCGTAACTAGCCTGTTCACATTCTGTTAAAGTTTGATTGCTTTCCTATATTTGTGGTACTAAAATCTCATACTTATAACTTCCTGCTTATTATTCTTCAATAGGAGCTGCTCTTTAGCCATTTTAAAGTGCACTACAAAATAAAACATTTGTAGCAAACACGCTGAACTACAGAGAGGGAACTCTTATAATAGTGGAAATAATAGTATTGTAATAGCTAGTAACGATAATACGATAAATACCCTTAAGACAGCTGAGAATTTAGTGCTTAAAGGACCAGTAACATGTTTGTACTTAACAAAAAAAAACACCAAGACACTTTATTAAGAAATAACTTTTTTTTCCGATTACACTCCTCTTCAGAAACGGCGACAGGGCAACGATCCATCGTGCGGCGCTCGATTTCTCCTTCCCTGCCTTCTATAGGAGATAGCCGTGAAGGAGAAATAGAGCGCCACACGATGGATTGTCGCCCTTTCGTCGTTTCTGAAGAGGCGTGGAAGCGGAGAATTCAGTAAGTTATTTCTTACTAAAGACATTGCGAATTTAAAGTTAAAAATTTAGTTTAAAATGAATCAGTTAATAGTGATGCTCCAGCAGAATTCTGCACTGAAATCCATTTCTCAAAAGAGCAAACAGATTTTTTTATATTCAATTTTGAAATCTGACATGGGGCTAGACATATTGTCAATTTCCCAGCTGCCCCAAGTCATGTGACTTGTGCTCTGATAAACTTCAATCACTCTTTACTGCTGTACTGCAAGTTTGAGTGATATCACCCCCTCCCTTTTTCCCCCCAGCAGCCAAACAAAAGAACAATGGGAAGGTAACCAGATAGCAGCTCCCTAACACAAGATAACAGCTGCCTGGTAGATCTAAGAACAACACTCAATAGTAAAAACCCATGTCCCACTGAGAGACATTCAGTTAAATTGAGAGAGAAAAACAGCAGCCTGCCAGAAAGCATTTCTCTCCTAAAGTGCAGGCACAAGTCACATGACTGGGGGCAGCTGGGAAATTGACAAAATGTCTAGCCACATGTCAGATTTTAAAATTGAATATAAAAAAACCTGTTTGCTCTTTTGAGAAATGGATTTCAGCTCAGAATTCTGCTGGAGCAGCACTATTAACTGATTCATTTTGAAAAAAAAAAATGTTTTTCCCATCACAGTATCCCTTTAAATGTGTCTTCTTTTTTTTTTTTTTTTATGTTACTAGTCCTTTAAGAACACAATACAATTTCCGATTATTTAAAGCAGAGTACAGTGTATATAATTGCTGTATCAAGCAGATATCATCATTATATGTGTAAGTATAATGTTGTTAATAATAAATATATATATATATATATATATATATATTTGTTTTGGACTTTTTAAAACATCTAGGGAAGTGTTACCACCCTGATTCTACAGCCATACTTTACACAGAAAAATCATCTGAGGAGCTATTTGATACAACTGCCCAAGTCGAACCTCAGGATCATTTTGGTGGCCCTTACTGGACAAAAGCAGTCTCACGGTTTACTTCACAGTCGAGCCCTAAATCTCAGGTAGAGAGCAGTTTGCAAGAAAACACAAAACATGCTGTTGGCTCAGATATTAATGTTTTTGAAGATCACATTTTATCTAAGGACAGTAGAAACAGTGACTCTGAACCATCTGAATGCTTCCTCTCAAATGTAACAAACGCATCAAGTTTTGATCAGGCCGTCTGTGAGCTGGATAAATGTGAGCTTTCATTTCACGACCGTGTGCATGCCGACCCTGTGTACAATCCAGAGGCTACTGAGGCAATGACAAGTGAAGAAACGGTTTGCTTAAATCAGTCTGAAACGGAAATGATTGAGGCCTTCCAAGTTGAACCAGCAGCTGAACTTTTGCAGGCAACTATTATAAATATTCAAGAAGCTTGTTTGGATGGAAAATGTACTGCTGAACATGACAATGCCAACCATAGTGGTGCACGTTTAACATGTGGTGCAGATGGGATTGAGCAAACCATTCTTCATAATACAGAAGGAGATGACTTATCTAACTGTGAATATCAGGCAGAGAGCATCATACTAACAAATACAGGTACAACAGACATACACATTGAAACCATCGATACAATCGTACAGATGGAAACTGATGGTATCTGATTTTTCTATATATGAAATATATATATATATATATATATATATATATATATATATATATAATACATATAATACACACACATATACATACACGCGCTATGGGAATTGCTATGGATTGAACATTTACACTGGAAATGTATAATTTATTTGTAAAAATGCCTATATCAGAGTTTTTTTACATTTTTGTTTATACAAAGTTTAATGTTTCTAAAGAACAATTTGCACTAAATATTATTGTTAAATTTAGAGGTGGGTTTAGATTTTTGCACCCATTAGTCTCATACAGTGGGCTGGAAGGCATAACTGTGTCAGGGATCAAACTGGTGTTTTGGTTTGAAGCCATTTAAAGGAGAAGAAAAAGCTAAAACGAAGTAAGCCTTATCAGAAAGGCCTATATAAATACACCAGTAACCCTCAAAGTAGTGCTGCTCTGAGTCCTCTGTCAAAAGAAACACCACATTTTCTTTCCTTCTTTTGTGTACTCATGGGCTTCTGTATCAGACTTCCTGTTTTCAGCATAAACCTGCAGGGTCATGCTTAGTTTGCTCCTCTCTCACTCTCCCTGCTGTAATCTGAGCCCAGAGCTATGAGAAAGCAGGGCGAAATTCAGGCAGGAAGTGATGTCACACCAAGCTAATATGGCAGCTTCTATCTTAAACAAACAGGGAGCATCTAGAGCTGTTTACTCAGGTATGGTAAAGAATTCTGCAGAATACATATAGCTTGCACTATTGTGGCTAATCTATTGGCAATAAACTGCCTCTGTAGCTTTCCTTCTCCTTAAAGCAGTGCAATGTGATCATGCTCTGTTAAGTCCAGCCCATCTCCCTGCATTTTAGGTCACCAATTTTTTATTGTGTCAAATACCGTTTATGCTTTTAATCTCTGTAAGCAAAGTTCAGGATTACCTGGATGCAACACATGAAGTAGTAATTTGCTCACGTTAGACAAGCTGATTGTGTCCTCCATTACACTGGATTCATATTGATGTACAAATGTCACACTCAATCGGTTAAACTAACACATCGGTTCGTATTCATTTCACAGGGTAAAACCCAATATACAGATACAATGTACTGATTACTTGCAGTTCTGTAAGTTTGTACTGGCAATATTCATGTAAATAAAGTCTCTTGTGAGCAAATTTCACAAATTGTAAGAAGCTTTAGTCTCAATTGTAAAGCCATTCCAAAGTATTATCAAAGGTCGAATTTCGAATTCATGTGTTTTTAAAAACTCCCATGAACTCGAAATCCGATCTATCGAAATTTATTTGAAAAACTGAATTTGTAAAGTAATGAATACGATCGACCCGAAAACTTGAATCAAATTTGATTTGAGTTTTAAAAACTCGATTCAAGTTTTATCTCAAAAAAAACTTAAATGTCAGGAAGGGTGCATACAACTCCAAATTGATCCCAGGACGTCTCCTGTTGACTAAAACAGCAATTCAGCCGGTTTTAGGTGGCGAATAATCGAGTTCTTAAAGGAGAATTCAACCCGTAATAAAAAAAAAAAAAAAAAAACCTACCCTGGGTAGACCCCCCCCCCCCGGGCAAATGCCCCTAATTGTTTACTCAACTCTCCGTGCAGATTCTGGCCTCGTAGTTCACGGCAGCCATTTTCTTTTTCTCCGGTAATCTTCGTGTCTTGACTGCATTTTCAGCGCATGCACAGTGGTTTGGGAAAAATTTTCAGAAATTTTCCCGAGTTTCGGCGCATGTGCAGCGGTTCGGGACCCGAAACCTACTCCAACTGCACCAAAACTTCAGAAAAAGACAGAAGAAAGAAGATGGCGTCTGTGAACTCCAAGGCCAGAATCTCCATGGAGGGATGAGTAAAAAATTAGGGGCAGGTAGGATGGGGGGGAGGAGGAAGTGGGTTTTTTTTTTTTTAATTACAGGTTGAATTCTCCTTTAAAGGGCCAAAGTATGATAAATCTCAAAAATCTAATTTGAATTTTTTTTAAAAAAAAAAACTCGAATCGAATTTTAACAATTCTCTAGTCAAATTTGACAGTTTTGGCCATAAAAAAACTAGAAAATTCGAATTTTCAATTGGACCCTTGATAAATCTACCCCTTAATGACCCTTGTGTTCTTGAGCTTCTCTTGGCATTCTGTACATAGGTATACTTCTGAATGCCTAACTACTTGAGAACAACACTTCATACACTGCAGGTATATTGAAAATTGTGCTTTTACAAGAAGGTGCAAAGACTGCTGCCCTATAGAATGAAAATGGAGTTGTTTGTATATACAGGTCATTGGCAAGACACACTAGTTGCAGAACCTGTTTTGTTGAAAGCTTTTTGATTAGCTTTAGTAGAATGAATATTATCTGTCTAAATATATTCAATATTCAAGTTACCTGCTGTATCACAAATAAGTGGAGCAGCAACTATCTACATTTTATTCTGCGTATTACACTTTTTCTTACTCCTCTGTTCCTTACTGCAATATGTTATTCAACAATACATTTTTTTCCAGTTGTTTGCCTTTAGTCTCTGTACATGATAATACAATATATGTATTTCTTCTGATAATAAGGCCTGATGCTCTGTACTAATAAACTACAAAGTACTTTGATTATATAGGGATTTATTACTGGTCTCTGACACAGCCAGAGTAAAATTCACCCTGCAGGGGGCTGTAATATCTAAAACAAACGTGCAACCTGGCATTCAAACAGATTTTTTAGGTTTCATTATTCAGCCTACAATTGGTGGAAAAAGCTACTGCCCTTGTGCAAATTTACCCAGCGCTTATAAATCAGGAGTTGCCTTCTACTTCTAGCTGTACTACTATTGTGGCAGTAGTAGTACAGAAAATATTGTGCTGAACGATAGCCTCAAACTAAAAACTGGAGACAAAAAGGAACACCAAGAGCCCCAATAGTGTAATATGTTTTAACAAGGAGTAATGGTAGAGTAAACAAGTTAATACTCACAAACCAGGGTTACCGCTAGGCAACCACTGTATAGGCAGGTGGGGAAATTATCCTGACCCCACTCAGGAATAAGAAGTCGCTCTCTGTAAAAGAAGAAAGTGGGGATGATACCCCTCCACTCGGGGTGGACTCGATATGGTAGTAAAACAAAACAGAGGCGCCAAAAGGATAAAAATAGCTAAAAGCACTTAAAAACCCAATGGGTAATTCAGAGGAGGTAGTAATAAACTTACCTCCTCCAAGCAGACACCAACAAAAGTGGTAATTTTCAATAGTAGTTTATTCACAAAACTGTATTGCAACGCGTTTCGCAGGCATTTCCTGCTTCATCAGGCAATATGGAGCGGGAGCAAAAACCAACTAAAAAAATACAGAAACAGGCAAATTTATAAAATATTATTATATACAGCTGTTCAGATTATGGGTAAGTGTGCATACTAAGTGATGCCCTTGGGCCAAGGATATGGGAGGGAGGGGAAACAAGGGGAGGAGAAATAGTTCACAGCATGGGAAAACAAGTGCTGATGGACATGGGGGATAGGCTACTAGTATATATTATCTAAATTGGGAACCAAGTATCTTGGTGGGAGACATAATAGGGGACATACAATAGTAACATAATAAAGAATGTAACCTAAGGTATATTTAAAACCAGGGGATGTAGCACAGATGACTAAACCAACAAAAGAAATCAATGAAATTAAGATAAAGTGAAAAAAACTTACCAGTGTCTTTATATAAACACGCCAGGCGTCCTCAAGCAGCACAGAGGCGCCTGGCGTGTTTATATAAAGACACTGGTAAGTTTTTTTCACTTTATCTTAATTTCATTGATTTCTTTTGTTGGTTTAGTCATCTGTGCTACATCCCCTGGTTTTAAATATACCTTAGGTTACATTCTTTATTATGTTACTATTGTATGTCCCCTATTATGTCTCCCACCAAGATACTTGGTTCCCAATTTAGATAATATATACTAGTAGCCTATCCCCCATGTCCATCAGCACTTGTTTTCCCATGCTGTGAACTATTTCTCCTCCCCTTGTTTCCCCTCCCTCCCATATCCTTGGCCCAAGGGCATCACTTAGTATGCACACTTACCCATAATCTGAACAGCTGTATATAATAATATTTTATAAATTTGCCTGTTTCTGTATTTTTTTAGTTGGTTTTTGCTCCCGCTCCATATTGCCTGATGAAGCAGGAAATGCCTGCGAAACGCGTTGCAATACAGTTTTGTGAATAAACTACTATTGAAAATTACCACTTTTGTTGGTGTCTGCTTGGAGGAGGTAAGTTTATTACTACCTCCTCTGAATTACCCATTGGGTTTTTAAGTGCTTTTAGCTATTTTTATCCTTTTGGCGCCTCTGTTTTGTTTTACTATCAAACTAAAAACTGTATTCTGAACACTGTAAAATATATACATTGTTCACAATAATAGCAGTGCGACATCACTAACCTGATCAATCACTGTTTTTGGTCGATATTCTAATTCTACATGGCAAATAATGTACTCCTAGGTGTAGTAGAGTAATAGAAAACGAACAGTCATGATATGCATGATGCTGATACTTTATCATTTAATAATTGAGGCTTGTTCCAAATAATAGCAGTGTTCAAAATAATAATCTCTTGTTCCAAATAATAGTGTTCAATTAGTGAGGACAGTCATTCTGTGAAAAAACTAGGGATGCACCGAATCCAGGATTTTGGTCGGTACTAGAGAAAAGGGGAATCATGTTTAAAAAATCGAAATTATTGGCTTCTAGCAGTTTATGGGAGATGGCCTTCACGTAATTTGGAGCAGTCTGCATAACTGGTTTCCAGATAATTTATCCCATACCGGTATATGGATGTGTATTATGAATTTTTTTACTACCAAAATATTTTTCTGTGATAACCAAGAATGTAAGCCTGTAACTTTATATCTTGCAGATCAAGATGTTTACACACTTCGCAATTCTTTTTTTTTTTTTTTTCATCCTCTCACTAACTTTCAGATTTAAACCAATGGGCATCTCAGCATTTGATTAGAAATCTTTTTGTTTGCACTGAAGTGGCAGTATAGCCCGTTTTGCTCAAAGTAGTTAAATGAACAGAGCTTATGCTGAATGCACTTTTTTGCTTTAATTAAGAAATGTGTATATTTTGTAGGGATGCACCGAATCCACTTTTTTGGATTCGGCCGAACCCCCGAATCCTTCGTGAAAGATTCGGCCGAATACCGTACCGAATCCGAACCCTAATTTGCATATGCAAATTAGGGGTGGGAAGGGGAAAACATTTTCTACTTCCTTGTTTTCTGACAAAAAGTCATGCAATTTCCCTCGAGCCCCTAATTTGCATATGCAAATTAGGATTCGGATTCGGTTCGGCTGGGCAGTAGGATTCGGCCGAATCCGAATCCTGCTGAAAAAGGCCGAATCCCGAACCGAATCCTGGATTCGGTGCATCCCTAATATTTTGTATTCCTTGCACTAAACAGGGGCACACACTGAAATAAAAGCAATGTTACTTCTCAGTTTATGGTTCTTTGGAGCAACGCGGAGGAAAAGTAAAAGGTGGTTATGACATTTCTAGTCCACAGGTGTTACTTCTGTATAATGAGCTTCTCCTTATCGGAAAGCCTGTCACAGCCCATGAATGAGATACGAGAGCGCATTAAATGAGTAGGAAGTAGAGGTAAAAGCAAAATGACTCATTAATGCTTTAGAATAATTAGGAAAATATGGATTATTATATTTAAAAGAATGACCAGAATGCATTTAATAAGTCCTATTTATTGGGCTCACATACATACATAGATAGATATTATAAAGTGCACCAGCCTAGCATACTCTTTTCTTCTCTTCATACACCATCTTTGCCAATGTACTTAGATCTACTAGCACACGTGTGGTATAATAAAAATTCAAACTTTAAATTTGCACTGCATTCAAGCTGTCTAGGACAGCATAGAGCAGCATAGGATAGTTAGGCTAGTACCACAGTCTGGTGCACTTTTCAGTGGATAGAATTACCTGCCCCAGTCCTAAAGCAATTATATTCAAGGAGGGATGCCTAAAACATTGGCACCCGAGTGAATTTGATTTGACATGTTTCTTAAAGGAGAAGGAAATGCTAAAATTAAGTAAGCTTTATGAGAAAGGTCTATATAAATACACCAGTAAACTCTCAAAGTAATGCTGCTCTGAGTCCTCTGTCAAAAGAAACACTGCATTTCTTTCCTTCTATTGTGTACTCATGGGCTTCTGTATCAGACTTCTTGTTTTCAGCTTAAACCTCCAGGGCTAGGGCTTGAGCATGCTCAGTTTGCTCCTCTCTTCTTTTCCCCATTCCTCCCCTCCCTGCTGTAATCTGAGCCCAGAGCTATAAGTGAGCAGGGAGAGACTCAGGCTGGAAGTGATGTCACACCAAGCTAATATTGCAGCTGCTATACTAAACCAACAGCTACTAGAGCTGTTTAGGTATGGTAAAGCATTCTACAGAATAAATATAGAATTCTAGTTTTCACTATTGTGGCTAATCTATTGGCAATAAACTGCTTTGGTAGCTTTCCTTCTTTTTTTTTTTTTTTGGTTCAGGTAAGTTTATTAGAACAAACATTACACAGGTATTTAGCAGTTTTACAGCAGTAGATGTGCATATATGCATAACAGTCAGACGTACAAAACAGTCTAAACACAAGGTTGAATTACAGAAAAAAGGTCAAACAGACAGTTATACATCATCCAAAATCCATAATTGCCAAATCTTAAGATACTGTTTGGAAGTACCATTCCTTCTAGCTATGAGATCTTCTACCTTTTGCAAGTCTTGGACCGCTTTTTCCCATGCCTGGTATGTAGGGGGGAGAGATGCCCTCCAATGAAGTGCTATGAGCTTTCGGGCCAGGAAAAGTAACTTGTTAACCATTTTACGGGCTGGGGATGCCAGTGGGGTAGGTGGGTCCATACATAATAAGTACCATTTAGGGTCAAGTGGGAGCTCAAACCCTAGTAGTTTTGTTATCCGAGCCTGAATGGCCACCCAGAAGGAATGCAGTTTGCAACAAGACCAAAACGTGTGCATGAAAGTACCCTCTTCCCTCTCACACCGCAAACATGTATTCGGGAGCATCGGATTAAGCCTGTGAAGGAGAGTTCTAGTATAATAGGCCCTATGTACAAAATATAACTGTTGAATTCTAAACTTGTATACGGGGGAAATAACCAGTGGGGACTGGAGAACTAGTTGCCATTGGTCATCAGTCAGTGGGGCAGCTTTCCTTCTCCTTTAATGGGTCTGAAACCATTAGATGGGCCTGTGCCCTGTTTCCAGCAGCATACTTTCAAGTAAGACTTTGATGTTGTTGTCGATATAAGGCTGATATAACCAACAAGATAAATACACCATTCGTAAGTCCTGATCTGATGTATGTGCAAGGTCCCCAACTATAGTCCTTTTAAGTTGAATTTCTTTCTTGTACATATCTACCATTTTCATGGAGGTCTCATCTGAAAGGCAAAAGATGAGGATTAAGATAAGATATTGCAGTTACAAGTAAATGATTTTACATACAAAAGGAATACCTAAAAACAGATTGGACTTTTATATTCTTTGTAGTTTTCAAACTGACTTTTTGATCTGCAGCTCTCCAGTTAAATTTAAAGTGTTCCCTTGCAACGCTCCTGTCTATCCTAGCAAGGCCATTATAAAAGCAATACCAAGCAATTCTACTAGCCCTTGCAACCTGACTACTACTGCTAAAATAGCAGTGATAAGCATTGAAGTTTCCAGCAAACAAAGGTCCTCAGGGTGAGGGGGTGTAGAGTTGGCTCTAAAGAGATATATGTTGTCACACACACAAACATTCACATATGGAGGAAGCATTTCTAAGGCTGTTGCATAAAGTGGACATTTAACTGAAATCTTACACTAAACATTGCAATGTATAGTTAAAGGGATACTGTCATGGGGAAAAAAATCAGTTAATAGTGCTGCTCCAGCAGAATTCTGCACTCAAACCCATTTCTCAAAAGAGCAAACAGATTTTTTTATATTCAATTTTGAAATCTGACATGGGGCTAGACATTCTCAATTTCCTAGCTGTCCCAAGTCATGTGACTTGTGCTCTGATAAACTTCAATCACTCTTTACTGCTGTACTGCAATTTGGAGTGATATTCCCCCCCCCTGCCTTTTCCCCCCCCAGCAGCCAAACAAAAGAACAATGGGAATGTAACCAGATAACAGCTCCCTAACACAAGATAACAGCTGCCTGGTAGATCTAAGAACAACACTCAATAGTAAAAACCCATGTCCCACTGAGACACATCCAGTTACATTGAGAAAGAAAAACAGCAGCCTGCCAGAAAGCATTTCTCTCCTAAAGTGCAGGCACAAGTCACATGACTGGGGGCAGCTGGGAAATTTATCAAAATGTCTAGCCCCATGTCAGATTTCAAAATTGAATATAAAAAAATCTGTTTGCTCTTTTGAGAAATGGATTTCAGTGCAGAATTCTGCTGGAGTAGCACTATTAACTGATGCGTTTTGAAAAAAACGTTTTCCGATGACAGGATCCCTTTAAAAAATTATCACAATTGTGTGGGTTTTAGTTCTTTTCTGTGATATCTAATATTGTATAATATTGTGTAATTTATTTGCATTTCTGAGATGCAGAAACAAAAGCAAGAAGGCAAATCAAAACATGCCACCCTACTACATGAATTGCAAGGGGTATTCCTGCTTCGGAATCGTTGGTAGGGTTTCAAGGTCTTAGTGACTGGTCCTCTAAGGGAATGGCTGTATTATTCTTTAACAGACATATTTCGGAATATTATTCATATAATTTCTACTTACAGAAAAGGGTTGTTGGCCAAGTGTGAAAATGAGTTGGCTTAGAAGTATCGCCAGGGAACTGATAGGCTTCAAGATCACAGATTCCTTTAAAAGTGGCAGTTATCTTCTCCATCTTGGTCCATATTTTTTCCTTAGAGGGAGAATATACAGTGAATGTTTACTTCTACATCCTACCAAAACTAAAAAAATTCATGTGAATTGGGTCTAGTGACATACCATATTTTCTATGGTTTGAAGTAATTCCGAGCACAGTCTGTCCAATTCCACTTTGTCCGTCGTTATGTTATCCTTATTAGGCGAGGGTTCGTCTAACAACATTCTATCTGCAGATCTACAAAACATTAAAATCTCTGTAAGGGCAGAAACACACTGGCAGATTCGGGGAGATTAGTCTCCCGGTGACAAATCTCCTCTTCTTCGGGGCAACTATTCTCTCTAAACTGCCTTCCCCCGGCTAGAATATAAATCGCCGACGGGAACACGAAGCGATCCGAGTGTCTTCCCGCAGGCGATTTACATTCTAGCCAGCGGAAAGCAGTTTGGGGAGATTAGTCGCTCGAAGAAGAGGAGATTTGTCGAAGGGCGACTAATATGCCCGAATCTGCTAGTGTGTCTCCGCCCTAAAAGCAAAGCTCCTTGTCTCTGTGTTATTGACACATTCAATGCTGATTAAATGGCTCCTGTTGCCCTCAGGTGATAAAGATCTTTGCAGATATGTGGTTTCTATACTGATGTGTTCATTTAAAGTGATACTGACACTAAAAAATGAATTTTAGCATATGAATGTACATTAAATGTTACCTATAGGTCATGTTGATCATTTGTTGCTGAGAGGTTTGTTTTTGTATATAATTGTTAGTTGAAGTTCCTAAGCCTGACTCTCTGACACTCTGACTTTGCCAACCTGACTGTCCCATCTCAGCCTGTCAGTTACAGTTTCTAATGCTAACGGACTCCTGCTGCACAAATATGGCAGCCCAGTCATACAGGAACATGGGGCATCAGACAGGTAATGTAAAAGCATCATGCAAATATTTTATGGCAAAGTTAGAAGTAGCTTGCAAAGCCAATATTATGATAGATGTAAAAAAGAGTTTAATTTCAGGTGTCAGTATCTCTTTAAAAATATCTAAGGGTTTATCAAATTCAAAAGTAAACCCTAAAGGTGGCCATAGACGTAACAATGACGATCTTTCTTGGAAAAGAACTTTCCAAGAAAGATCGTTCATTTTAATACAAGCGTGTAGAGCTGAATCTTCAGATATACAGGTAGAAACAATAGAATTCTACCTGTATCTGACGATTCAGCACTAACAATGGCCGATATTTGGGTCCCTTCAAATGCACCCGATCAAAATTTTCCGTCCAGCCTGATCGGCGAGCCGACCGATATCCAAGTCTTCTGCTGATTCCGGCCAACTCTTTTCCCACCATACACGCACTGAATATTGTACGAAAATTTGTTTCGTGCGATAGTATCTGTGTGTCTATGGCCACCTTTAGCCTCCTGAAGGCTGCAATACCCAAGATGATATCAGAAAGCTGGTTATTTATCTAAAGGAATTAGGAATTATGGATTTGGTTCGGGATTTGGCCTTTTTCAGCAGGATTCGGATTCAGTAGCATAGGTTGCAGACTGGAGGCTATATACTTGGCATACCACTGTGGAAGAGGGAAGCTGCTAGATAGTTTTCAATTATCCATAATTTCTCTATGTTTAACCTTAGAGTTCTGTCAACACAAAAATAATTTTTGGCCTCATAGTAACCGTAGATTAGAAATTACCAAGACCTTTCATGATTACATATAAGCACAAGGCCGAAGGTTCAGTGCTATGTGACATCACCAGGCAATGCTTATATAGTGAATAAAGTACAACTTAATGCAAAATAAAGGATATTATAAGTTACTGAGGTGTTTCATGACCATATAAAAACACGAGACCAAAGACCGAGTGCTTTTATACAGGTCATGGAACTCCGAGGTAACTTCTAATATCCTCATATTTTCCACCAAGCGGTTCTTTATTTATTATAATACACAAGTTTTAGTGAGTCATGTGACAAAAATGACATCACTAAGCTCCGTTTATAACTGATGACATCACGAAGAGCCTTTATATAGTGAATAAAGTACACCCTCTTGTAAATTATAAGGATATTATAAGTTACCGAGGCTTTTCATGACCATATAAAAACACGAAGGCCGAGTGTTTTTATAAAGGTCATGAAACTACGAGGTAACTTCTAATATCCTCATATTTTGCAACTGGGGGTACTTTATTCACTATATAAAGGCTCTTCGTTATTTTTCGTTATAATAAATTATATTTATTATAATACACAGATTTCAGCGAGTCGTGACAGAAATGACATCAGAACTCACCGTTTATAAGTATATAATTTACAAGATATTTATGGCTTTTGTGTATTTGAAGGATGTAACGTATAAGATAGTTATGGCTCTGATGTATTATTTCTATGAATTTTCATACAAAAAACTGGCAGACGTGACCAAGCTGATGCTTACTTATTAATCTGATGGAGATGACAAATTGTTAGCATAAGAGCAGGGCTGATCCTATCAAATGTGGGGCCCAATTGGGACCATGTTGGGGGGGGGGGCCCTAGACAAAGTGTTGCTGGCTACTGACACACCAAGTATTTAGGAAAATAAGGGCATACAGGCACAAAATAGAAAGGAAAGGGGCAGACAAGGTAAGAGAATGAGAGGGATGAAATAGGGGCACATAATAGGGGCACACAGGGTAAGAGAGAGAGGGAGGAAATAGGAGAGTGGACTGGGCCAATTAGTTTGGGGCAGGCTGGGCCAATTCAGCTTGGGAGCAGGCTTGGTTGGATTGGGGGCAGGCAGGGCCTATCAAGGTTGGAGGAAAGCTGGACCTATGAGAGTTGGGGGCAGGCTAGACCTATGGAGTTGGGGGATAGGCTGGCTTATCAGAGTTGGGGGTGGGCTGGACCTATGGATTTGGGGATGGGCTGGACTCTCAAAGTTGGGGGCAGGCCAGGCAGCATCATGTGCTGAGGGAAATATCTGTGCTGCCCTGTGGTGCGGGGCCCTATTGGGCCCAATTGGTCCAATAGGCCGGCCTGCATAAGAGAATGGAATGCTGATTCTCTGGGGCTCAGTGGTAAAAGAAAAAAAAAATCCAGATTTAACCTTTATTACTTAAAGCTCCAAACAGTAAGTGTTGACACCTACTAGGACCACACAAATACTTACTCAGCAGTTATTTTTAGATTGACAATCTTGCTTGCTATATTGAATGAATCATTGTTATAGGTCTCCCATTTAAGCATCAGATTATGCCAGTCTGCTGCATTGTCTTTGATTTTTCTTGCACTGGCTGATAATGCTGGCTTTTTTGGTGTTATGTATCCAGGACTTTTACCTGCAAAGGAACACAGATGTTAACACCAATCAAAATTGATAAAGACCAGACACGTTTCATTTCACAGTTTTTAAAGGGATACTGTCATGGGAAAAAACATTTTTTTCAAAATGAATCAGTTGATAGTGCTGCTCCAGCAGAATTCTGCACTGAAATCCATTTCTCAAAAGAGCAAACAGATTTTTTTATATTCAATTTTGAAATCTGACATGGGGCTAGACATATTGTCAATTTCCCAGCTGCCCCTGGTCATGTGACTTGTGCTCTGATAAACTTCAATCACTCTTTACTGCTGTACTGCAAGTTGGAGTGATATCACCCCTCCCTTTTCCCCCCCAGCAGCCAAACAAAAGAACAATAGGAAGGTAACCAGATAGCAGCTCCCTAACACAAGATAACAGCTGCCTGGTAGATCTAAGAACAACACTCAATAGTTAAAACCGATGTCCCACTGAGACACATTCAGTTACATTGAGAAGTAAAAACAGCAGCCTGCCAGAAAGCATTTCTCTCCTAAAGTGCAGGCACAAGTCACATGACCAGGGGCAGCTGGGAAATTGACAAAATGTCTAGCCCCATGTCAGATTTCAAAATTGAATATAAAAAAATCTGTTTCCTCTTTTGAGAAATGGATTTCAGTGCAAAATTCTGCTGGAGTAACACTATTAACTGATGTGTTATGAAAAAAAACATGTTTTCTGATGACAGGATCCCTTTAATGATTCACTTATCTGTTGAAAAGCGTTTGAGCACCTTATAGGAGGATGAAAAGCTCAAAAAAAAAAAAAAAAGAACATGGTTACAAATGCTGTATATTATATACTGAACTAGTCAAAAGTTTCGTCAATGCCTTCAACATTTTCCACAGCAACTGCTCATTTGATCTGGCCATCATATCAAAAACACGGTACATGACCAGAGTGATCTAGGCTGTTGTTATGGGTTGTTGGACATTATCAAACCAATAGCAGAAAGTAAGCTATTTCACAAAAGCTGATGCTACAGGGCTGATTATTGATCATGTCTGAATCTAAATGTCAGACATTTTTTGTTAAGTACACTTCATATTGTGAGCAGGTACCTAAGCTCAGGTAACGGATATCAGGCAAGTGGATGTGAAGTTAATCAGCAGAAAATAATACGGGGAACAAATGGAGGCATCTTGGAATGCGCACATATTTACTGTGTTAGCCTTGGGACAGTAGTTAAAGGAGAAGAAAACCCCCTGGGCGCAAAAACCCTCCCCCCCCTCCCCTGTGTTGCTTCCCCTCCCTCCTGGCCTACCTGTCCCGCTGGGCAAATGCCCCTAACTTGTAACTTACCCTTCTGTGCAGGTCCAGTCCAGGGAGTTCACAGACGCCATCTTCTTCCAAGCAATCTTCTTCCTGCTTTGACCGGCGCATGCGCAGGAGCATTTCGCCGCTACGATCTACTGCGCATGCGACAAAAGTCACGAAGTGGAATCGGAAAACTTTGTGACTTTTGGCGCATGCGAAGTAGATCCGTACCAGCGAAATGCTCCAACTGCGCATGCGCCAAAAAGCAGGAAGATCGCATGGAAGAAGATGGCGTCTGTGAACTCCGTGGACTGGACCTGCGCAGAAGGGTAAGTAACAAGTTAGGGGCATTTGCCCAGCGGGACAGGTAGGCGAAGAGGGAGGGGAAGCAACACAGGGGAGGGGGGAGGGTTTTTGCGCCCAGGGGGTTTCCTTCTCCTTTAAGGACTGAACGGGCAGCACTCCACGCCTTTATTTTACACAAGCCACATGAGAAATGGAACATTGTAACAGATAAGTGGAGCTTTGTATCAAAAAATAGACTTATTGTCTAGACGGTGCTGTGTTGTAACAGGATAAAAGGAGGAAATGTACATGATTGTTAGCTTGACAAAAAAAGCCGAGAAGGCTCGAAACGTTGCTCTGCTTGTGTAAAATAAAGGCGCTTTCAAGTGAGTGCTGCCCGTTGAGTCCTTATCTAGTGTTTCCACGTGTGGGAGGACACGAAAAGAAAAGTGCACCCAGGAATTAGGAGTGCAGACAATTGATGCGACCTGAATTGACTATAATTAGACTTGGGACAGTACAGAAATCAAAAACACAAGGTGCACCATTTCTAACCTAATGCTTCCTTCAGCTTTATTTTAGTTCTTTAACTGTGAATGATTCCAGAATATCCTCACAGGTAATAGGTTTCTAAAACCATTTTATTAAATGAGAATTTAAATTTTAAAAAGCCCCTATGCCCCTTCCCTTCTCCCCCCCAACCTAAGTGTTAACCTTGGGCAAATGCCCCTAACGTTTTACTTACCCCTCGGTGCAGATTCAGGCATCGGAGTTCACGGGTGCCATCTTCTTCACTTCGGTAATCTTCGGAATGAGACCGGCGTGGCGGTGCATGCGCAGTTGGAGCAATTTTTTGTTTAGCGACAACTGCGCATGCGCTGAAACTCATGAAAATTGCTGAATCACCGGTCTCATTCCGAAAATTACTGAAGCTGCTGAAGATGGGGCCCGTGAACTCTGATGCCTGAATCTGCAACGAGGGGTAAATAAAACATTAGGGGCATTTGCCCGGGGTTAACACTTAGGTTGGGGGGGAGGAGGGTACAGGTTTTTAACGTTAGGGTTGAATTCTCTTCTAAGCATCACAGTGTTAATGTTACATTATGGGGGGACGAGAGCAAGACTGTCAGACGCATACAAAACCTAAAGCAATAAGTAATTGGTGCAGGACTGTATAAGGGCCAGACTCAATGGAATTGACCATTTACAGACAGAACCATGGCAAAATATACATCTGGTTAGTATTTTAACCCTCTTTATTTCACAAATAATAACAGTCATAGAAGAAAAAATGCAGTTTTTGGGAACATCAAGACAAAATTTTGATGTGAAATCCGGGAAAACATTACTAAAAATCAGGGAAATACACCCATTGAAATGCATTATAAATTGGTGGGACCACAAATAAAAAATGTACAAAAGCAGGAAAACTTAAAATCAGGGGACTTAAAATTGAGGTTTCACTGTGTGTGTAACCAGTGTTGGGGCTTCCAGTTATCCTCCTCTCCTTTTCAGGATTACTAAAGTTCCAGTTTCATGTATGTGTATAGAAAAAAGACCTATATAGTACCAAAAAATCTGCATTTTAACCATGTGTTATTTACATTAAACAAAAAACTGAAAAGCCATCAGAATAAAGATATTATTCCGGTGACAAAATTAGCCACTTTGGGGCACATTCACTAAAGTGCAAAGCGGCTAACGCTACCGCAAATTCGCCAGTGTGGCGTCATTTCGTTACGTCGCCCATTTACTAACGGGTGCTGGCGTAAATTCGATAGCGAAGTGGACCTACTCTTGCGCTACTTCGCACCCTTACGCCAGACGAAGTTGAGCTATGGCGAAGGGACGTAACTACGTTAATTCACTAACTTGCGCATTTTACTGAACGTTACCTCTTGCGCCAGACTTGCCTTTGCCACCTCAGACCAGGCGAAGTGCAATAGAGTAGATAGGGCTTGCCTCAAAAAAAAAACGCTGGCATCTTTTACTTTTTTAAGGTTGATAGGCTGAAAAAGATGGTAATTTTTTTGGGGGGTAACCGGCTTCCCCCCTACATTTCCTAACATATGGCACCTAAACTATACAGTGGGCACATGTATAGGGCAATATAACAACTTTATTTTATAAAGCTTTCCCAGGCTTGCGTAGTGTAATGTATTTGCTGCAACATATATTGAACTTTAACTTCCCGCCGTATGCAAATTAGGCATCGCTAGCGGAACTTCGCTTTGCTTGACGAATTAACGGTAGCACAACTTTGCTACCTATCGCCTCCCTGAGCGCAACTTCGGATTTTAGTCAATTAGCGGCACCCTGGCAAAACTTCGCGTCACTAGCGTATTTTTGGCGCTTACGGTGAATTTGCCCCTTAGTTCGGAGAGTGGTGGCCCTAGTGGGTAACTGAATCTTTTTGGCATCACTCAAGGCTAAGCTGATGATAGTCAAGAAGAGAAACATCCCAGTAAATGGTTTTAAAGATGTTATGATTGGGTGCAGTGACAATAACTGTTAGAAATAAACACCCAGTCCCCTTATAGCTGGACCCCAGGGAATGGGATACACATATGTGCTGTTATTATTATAGCACAGGCCAGCCATGCCCAGGAGGGACAATCACTTTGCAACCCGTCAAAACAATTCTACAATTTTTCCCAAAACAACTTACTTTCCATTGTGCGAACATACATCCAACGCCTCGCTTACATACTATCTCTCACGCTACTACTTTTGTTCCCTTAGTCTCCACGCTCAACACCGTGGAACGCACAGCACCACTTCCGCCTTCCGGGGCTGGAACGGAAGGGCGGGGTTTGTGCTAATGTGGGCTGTGCCTAAGTGCTGTCTGTACAATGTTGTGATTATGGAGAGTGGGGAGCGTGTGTTTCAGAGCATGACTGACGCTTGAGAAACAGGTGAGTGTGAATGAAAAAGGCCTCAGGTAATGTAGGGGAAGGTTTATATAAAACAACACGACTCAACATTCATTATTTACCGGATTTGACATATTTCTGTGTTACTGAACTGAGCTTTCCAGCTGTTGCTCATCTGCTGCTGTGGATCAGTTCTGTGGTTAATCTGTGTACGACATATTCTTATAGAATGCCCAATTCTAATCAACTTTGTTATTGGTCTTCATTATTTTATTTTTATAGTTTTTGAGTTATTTGCCTTTTTCTTTGGATTCTTCTCAAATGGGGGTCACTGACCCCATCTAAAAACAAATGCTCTGTAAGGCTACCCATTTATTATTATTATTGCTACTTTTTATTACTCCTCTTTCTATTCAGGTCCTCTCCTATTCATATTCCAGTCTCTTATTCAAATCAGACCATGGTTGGTAGGCGAATTTGGACCCTAGCGACCCGACTGCTGAAACTGCAAACTGGAGAGCTGCTGAATAAAAAGTGAAATTACTCAAAAAACACAACTAATAAAAAATGAAAACCAATTGTGAAATTGACTCGGAATATCACGCTCTATGTCATACTTAAAGTTAATTTGAAGGTAAACAAACCCTTTAAGCTAAAATATGCACACATAGCCAAAATAATCTAGCTGCTTTCATCACCCACTACCCAACCATGTATCTAACCATAAAGGCAATAATATGCCATCTGCTGGCAGCTCAGTGATCCAGGAGCATCTGAACTGTCACAATTTAGTTTATACATTTTTCTGCAGTATCTGGAATATTAGCAACTATTGTATCAATTCTAACAGCTGCCTTTAAAGGGGAACTCCGGCTTGCAAACCAAAATTTTGATAAAGAGGCCACATAACACAAAAACCCCTAATATACCCATCACAGTTACCAGTTTCTTCAAAAAGTATGAATAAATGACATTTTTTATTCTGAAATCCAGCTGTGTAACAGTTCTTCTCTTTCTGCATCGTTTGAAATCCTGGCAGGGAAGGAGGGACTAAACACTGATGTTACAAATTGTAACAACTTCTCCACAGCTTACAGACAACATGCAGGAACTACATAACCCACAATGTATTGGACTATGATGTTCCTTTCCTTATTGAAATCACGTGTACAGAGAATTGTGGGGTTTGGAGGATGCAGGCTGAGGACAGATGGCTGTTGATACAAAGTAACAGTAGTCAGACAGCTCAGCAAAGTAGTCAGAAAGATCAGCAGAAGAGCAGGGGGCTAGGCTTAAGGAACTGTCTGAAACCATCAAAAATCATGAAAAGTCTGCATATTTTTTAAATGGTGTATATTGCAAAGTTGCTTGAAATTATGTTCACTTTTCAGAAAGCTTAAGTTATGTTTTTGTGGAGTTCCCCTTTAATGAAACTTGTGGATTATACGCAGCAGGGACAAAGATAACAAATGTATCAACTAAATGTATCAATTTAGAACAGTTACAGAGTCGACGACCCCCCCATCCCACAGCTGCTTTAGAAGGTAAAAAAAAAAAACTTCAATATTAGAGAAACAATCCAAAATAGAAGAAAATAGAAGTAATTGGAAAAAGTCTTTATTTCTGGAGAACTGTCTGAAACCTACTGAACTGAACAAAAGTGTTTGAAGGTGAACAATCCCTTTAAGGAGCACCCTACTAAACCAGTAAGCTGCCTGATGTCCGTGTGGGTGATTTAATTCACACACATGTTTAAAATAACACTGCACTATTGTTTTCCAGCTAAGGGGACTTTCCCTCTTGTGAAATTTGCAAAACTTTCTTATGTCATCATTGTAAACTGACTTTACACCGCAACACTCATTGGTCACTGGGAAAGAAATGAGATGCTGGACTGTATCTAGGTAGCACTATATAATCTCATGATTCCACTTATCACTTTTAAGCTCCCCATAGACGCGACGATTCTTCTTGCCGAACGACCAATTTCAGCGAAGTCCGACCAATCCTTCGAAATTATCGTGCGGTTGGTGGGATTCGAACGATCGTACATCTTACGATTTTTCGGCCGACATCTGTCAGGAAATTGATCAGCCAGGTCAAAAAATCTTTGTCGGTCCCAGTGCAATCTATCTATGTTTGCAGGGCCAAGCAGGCAGCTACACTTTGTTTTCCTGCCAAATTGATCTTTTTAGTTGATGGTAAATTTGTACGATCGTTCTGAAAAGATCGCGGTCCCACGATCAGGATCTGATCTTTTAAAAATCTCAACATCTATGGCCAGCTTTAGACTAGCTGGGCTGTGAGCAGACTGTTAACCTGGCCTCTTATGCTTGAACTCAGCTAAAAGTTATCCTCTATGCCAGCGGTCCCCAACTGTGTGCAACATGTTACTCACCAGTGGCCTTATAGCAGCTGCTTATTTTTTTAATTCCAGGCTTGGAGGCAAGTTTTGGTTGCATAAAAGCCATGTGCACTGCCAAAACAAGCCTACTGTATGCTGCAAGTTCACATAGAAGCTAACAAATAACCAGTTACAGCCTTTACATATATGCACCCCCTGGAAGTTTTGTAATGCTTGTGTTGCTCCCCAACTCTTTTTTTACATTTGAGCATGTTTTATGTGAAATGGTGGTTGTCTAGCCATCTATATTTCCATATACTTATCCATCTTAAGAGAGTAGCATTTTATGTAACACCCTCACAATCATGGCTGACCTTTGGGGTATTCATGATGATACTCAAATTGTTGTTTCTGCAGCTCTTTCAAAACAAAGAAACCCTTTCCTACTTTATGACTACTGTATCCATATCGATGACAGAAAATTCAGGTAGTAAAGCAGAGGGGTAGCTAATGCTGGACATACATAAACAGATCAGCAAATGAGACGATCTCTCCACAATATGCCCACCTTGAGGTGGATGATATCAGACTGATCCAATCGTGGGCCCTAGGGCCCAATGATTGGATCACAATGAGGAGATTAGGGCTATCAGATTGAGAACCGCATCAACGAACCAAGGATAGAATCTGATGGGATTTCTAAAACTGCCCGATCAACATTTGGCCAACTTTCACCAGCTATCGATCAGGGAAGCCCATCTGAGACCCCCATACACTGCCCAATAAGCTACTGATTAATCTGTTGGCAGCTTTTATCGACCTTAGGCTCTATAAATTGTGCAACCTTGATATCCCCAGTGACTACCTGATTCCTAAGCCTACACCCACTATTTGTACATATGTGGGATTACCAAATGCAGCTGTATTTCTTCAGTGGTGAAATCTGTAATAATTTGGGCCCAAGTGAGTTTGCTGGTTATGTTACAAAAAGGATGACAATAAACTAAGCAAAGGTAGAGAAAATAAAATATTAATGGTGATTTTAAGATATATAATGTTATGAAAACTTGTGTACTGTATATGCGCTCCAGTGCTGATGTTCTTTTTTCCTGCAGTGACACCATTGGATGAACTGTGGGCAACACGGTATCTTCTACAGCGTCTGACAAAGACCTACAGCCATTACTCTAACATTTCTAAACACGACAGTGTCTTGGTCAACTCTGATTTTGAAGATGAATGGGAAGTCATCTGACCAAGCGCTACAGAAAAAGCCAATAACAACGTAATATTTAAAATGCTGCTAAAAGCCTGTGTTGTCCTTCTTAACTCATGAAAGCACCTTACTTTATTCAATATATTTCTACTTTGCTGTTAGACACACGGCTCCTCTACAGTTTGTACGACTGCTGGCACAAGTGCATGGATGGAATGTAAATCCTGACAGATTTTTCATCTAAGGGTCAGGTCGCACAGGCAGATTTGGGGAGATTAGTCGCCCGGCAACAAATCTCCTCTTCTTCAGGGTGACTAATCTCCCCAAACTGCCTCCCCTGCCTGTAAATCACCGGCGGGATGACACTTGGAGTTTCCTTATGAGGCAACTTGGGGTAACTTCGGAAAACTAAGCGCTCAGAGTGCCATCCTGCCGGTGATTTAGATTCTAGCTAGCGGGGGGGGGGTAGTTGGGGGAGATTAGTCGCCCCCAACAAGAGGAGACTAATCTCCCCGAATCTGCCTGTGTGCCCTGACCCTAATAACTCAATCCACGAGCTGTTATTTTAGCAGTAGCTATACAATGTAATGATGTGTTGCAATTAGGGATGCACCGGCCGAACCCCCGAATCCTTCACGAAGGATTCGGCCGAATACCGAACCTAATCCGAACCCTAATTTGCATATGCAAATTAGGGGTGGGAAGGGGAAAACATTTTTTACTTCCTTGTTTTCTGACAAAAAGTCACGCAATTTCCCTCCCTGCCCCTAATTTGCATATGCAAATTCGGATTCGGTTCGGCCGGGCAGAAGGATTCGGCCGAATCCGAATGCTGCTGAAAAAGGCCGAATCGTGGCCGAATCCCGAACCGAATCCTGGATTCGGTGCATCCCTAGTTGCAATTATTCTTGGTACTGTGTTTGTCTTTTTAAAGAGAAGCCACAGAAAACGTGTATGTTGCATCATAAACGTGTCGGAACAGAATTGACAGCATTTGAGATTAGTTCTGGTTTGTACTGCAAAGCTTTTCTTCTTGTGCAAGTTTTGCTTTCCAATCTTACACTTCGTGAATGAAAACTGCCTTTTGTAACTTTGTACGTTCCTATGTCATTTTTTTTTGTTATTTTAAATGCATCTTCCCACATACTACAACAAGCACATTGACTCTTTACATTGGCACACTGTCTCTTTCTGTGCAGCTTTCAAAATAAGGATAAAAACAAAAAAACCAAAGCAAGTTTCGATTTTGTTGAAGTGACAGAGTTTACTGGCTTGGGTGAGGTATGTGATTTGCTTTGCTCTATTTAGTGCATCATAATTAAGCTGAAACATATTCCCTCTGAGAACAGACAATGATTGAGGATGTGTAAAAAGAAGCGGCGCTCAACATTCGCTGTGCAGCGTCTCTCCGTTGGTCGCAGCTCTCGCGGGACCCGGCCACTTCCGTCCGGTATGTCTATACGAAGATTGAACTCGCTGTCCGCTATCAAATTTCTGTACAATATGATTAGTATATGCCATATATGTAATCCCCGAACAATACAATATTAATATTTATATTATTGTTATTATTATTGCTATTAGTATTAACATTGGATTAATGTGTTCACGTGAATTACTGTGTCATCAGTCAGAGCAGTCTTTTATATATTCATGCTGTAGTGAATATATCACTATGTATAATTTAATATTAATTGGATATAAATTAGGGATGCACCGAATCCACTATTTTGGATTCGGCCGAATCCTCTGTGAAAGATTCGGACAAATACCGAACCCTAATTTGCATATGCAAATTAGGGGTGGGAAGGGAAAAATAATTTTACTTGTTTTGTGTCAAACGATTTCCCTCCCCACCCCTAATTTGCATATGCAAATTAGGATTTGGTTCGGCTGAATCTTTAGTCGCCTGCCAATAATTCGCCACTATTTCGTCGGCTAGAATCTAATTTGCTGGCGGCATGGCACTCGGGGCGCTTCATTTTCCGAAGTTGCCCGAAGTTTCTTTATGAGGCAACTTTAGAAAACGAAGCACACACCGATTACCACCCCAACGGCGATTAACATTCTAGCCGGCGGGAGGCAGTTCGGGCAATTAGTCGCCCTGAAGAAGAGGAGATTTGTTGCTGGGCGACTTATCACCCCAAATCTGAGTGTGTGTCTCTGCCCTTAGGAAGTCATGTATAACATTCTCGTGGATAAAAGAGTAAATAGTCACCCATTGGAGAGATTCCTTATCTGCCATCGTCCTTGGACTACATTTGCTTCTTTATAGCCATACCTTATGCAGCTGAATTGTTGATGAGTACCCTGTATAGTTTATCCATTATCTGGTTGAAAGGGATAATTTGAGAAACGTTAAAACAAAACACATATATACACAATAGCATACATATGTCCCGGTGCAGAATTCTAAATGTTTCCTCTGTGCACTATATGCATTAGGAACAGTGGATTCTACAGTGTGAATTGGAACTAATATATATATTATTACAATATGTTAGCGAAAGAAATGCTTATCCTCGTGACTTCCAAGTCCACAGGCTGTTCTTCCATTGCCCGCTGATTGCATCTGTTTATAGCTAATTTATAGGTAATTTGGAGTTCATATTAATAAAGGGTTAAAAAAAAGTTGGGAAGGTGAGACAGAGTAAGGTAATGGGGCTACATCTGAAATATATTTCAAGCTTGTGCCATCCCAGGAGAGAGGAAGGTGAGCCGTCTAAAGGAGAGTATGAAAACAGGACAGGGTTATGCTGCATAGGCTGAAGGAACAGAAAATGTCATGTAAGGAGTCATTGAATGTTAAAGGAGAGCTAAAGTTAAAAAAAACTATATCCCCCTACCCCGGGCAAATTCCCCCAACTCTTTACTTATCCCTCCGTGCAGATTCTGTCCAGCAGAGTTCACGGGCGCCATCTTCAGCTGCTTCGGTGATCTTCAGAATGAGACCGACGCTTGGGGAATTTGTGCATTTTGGTCAAGGACAGAAGTATGACAACTGCCTTTTCAGTTGTTAAATCAGTACCTAGACTTTAAAAGGTCAAATAAGGCATTTTTAGTATAACTAGATAATATATTATGATAGCACAAATAGGAGAAATATGTTGCCATGGGGTGTTTTTTTTAAAACAGAGAAGGTGCAGCGAAGCTTAAAACCAGTTGGAAACAAGAAGAAATTTTACACCACCAATAAGGAAAAGTTTCCATACTGTGTGTGGCATTAGCTAGAATGTGCTACTTATAGACATGGTAGAAAGCAATAAATGGGCACGGGAGGGAGTTCGCATTTTTATTCTTTAATTATAAATCTGCAAGAGCCTACAATAAAAGCTATTTACTGTAAATCTTCATGTTAAGGCTCATCGCAGAGGGAAAACTCCAGTAGGAGGGATGTACTGCAAACCCATCAGTTATGGATTCAGCTGGGGCTTGAATGGGGTGTTGGTGAGTATTGGGCAGGGTTGGTAATATTGGAGAATGTCTGGGGTGGATCAGGGGTGTGGTGTTGCAGGAATGGGCCCTTTATTTAATATTTATGGTAACCAATGCTAATAATAGGTGTCCCTTGGGTGGGAAGAGACCTGCTAACTTAGTAGTATAGTTAGTTCCCTGTGATTCCTGATGGCGGCCCTGTTCGGTACAGAAGCCCAAAACATCAGGTTTTCAATTTTATGGCATGTGCTTTAATAGGGCAGTGTATTTAGCTCATTATGGCAAATTATATGTTGTATTATGTTATCCATTAATGTTAAAAGTGAGACTGAGAAATCAAATAAAAATAAATACATTTGCAGCAAATATTACGACACTCCCTATACAAGCTTAACAAAAAATGTATTCTTCTTGTTTCTCTTCAGTTCGTAGACAGCAGCGCCACACAGTGGACATTTGTGTACACAGCGCCTTGCCTCGGCAGCATCACAGTCACACTTCTTCCTCATCCACAGAGATGTGCAACAGTGAATTCCGATTGCCTATGGTTTTAAATATTAGTATTTTATTTATTTTATAGACTGCAGCGTGTGAGAGGAAACACTGGCATATTGTTTAGGCTTTCCACTTTCACGGTTGCATCGTTTCTTAAAGGACCAGTAACATCAAAAAATGAAATTGTTTTAAAGTAATAAAAATATAATGCAGTGGTGCCCTGATAAATCTGCTGTGTTTGCTTCAGAAACACTACTATAGTTTATATAAATAAGCTGCTGTGTAGCAATGGGGGCAGCCATCCAAAGGAGAAAAGGCTCAGCTCTGTAGAACATAATGGTGTTATCTGTTATCTACTATTTAACCTGTGCCATATAGACTTTTTTCAGTTTCTGCCATTGCTACTCAGCAACTTGTTTATATAAATTATAGTAGTAAAACACTTTAATTTTTTTGGTGTTACTGTTTTAAAGGAAAACTATACCCCCAAAATGAATACTTAAGCAACAGATAGTTTATATCAAATTGAATGACATATTAAAGAATCTTACCAAACTGGAATATATATTTACATAAATATTGCCCTTTTACATCTCTTGCCTTGAACCACCATTTCGTGACTGTATCTGTGCTGCCTCAGAGATCACCTGACCAGAAATACTACAACACTAACTGTAACAGGAAGAAGTGAGGAAGCAAAAGGCAGAACTCTGTCTGTTAATTGGCTCATGTGACCTTACATGTGGTTTGTATGTGTACACAGTGAATCTTACGATCTCTGGGGGCGGCCCTTATTTTTTAAAATGGCAATTTTCTATTTATGATTGCCCAATGGCACATACTACTAAAAAAGTATATTATTATGATAATGGTTCATTTACATGAAACAGGGTTTTACACATGAGCTGTTTTACTCAGTATCTTTTACTAGAGACCTACATTGTTTGGGGGGTATAGTTTTCCTTTAAGTTAATTCCAGCTCCAGCCAGAGAGGTCAGCAAAACGACAGGTAAGAAACTGGTTATAACTTCAACAGACTGTATTTACACACGGTACGTGAATATCAAGGGATTACATTAGGGTAAGGCTGCAAATTCATTTGCCTTGAGCATTGCAGGGTCCTGTTGGGAGGAAGAAAGTAGATAGAAAATACACTGTGACATCAGGGAAAACAAACCTGCAGTCGTCCAGTTGTTGTTGAGTTTTTACTCAATTTTTTCATTGCATTGAACCATTAACAATAGCCAAGAGCTGAGAGTGCCCAGCTGACAAAACCACACCGTTCTGCGAGCAAACTGTGCTTACTTTAGTTGTATGAGTTATGTATACTACCAATGCTTCCCATGAATTCCCATGAATCATATTCCTTTTGAATATTTCTGCCTCACTCCAAAGGCATTGGCTTTAGCGTGCGCACATAGGGGCAGATTTACTAAAGGGCGAAGTGGCAAACACTGGCCACAATTTGCCAGCGTTAAAGCCCACAGGGACATTGGGAGTTTACTTACGAGGCGTCAATTTGCTAGCGAAAAAGATAGGAGCTAGCACTCTATCGCCAGGCGACAACTCACTCTGGCGAATAGACGTTCCACCCGAAAAATCACTAAAATGCGGATTTTACTGAACGTTACCTCTTTCGCCAGACTTGCCTTCGCCAGCTCAGACCAGGCGAAGTGCACTGAAGTGAATAGATCTTCCTCATTCTTCTGTTACTTTCATGTGAGCATCAAAAGTTCAAAAAACGCTGACGTATTTTCCTTATTTCAGAGTGATAGCCTGCAAAAGTCCGGTTGGGTAACCGGTTTCCCCCATACATTTTCTAACATATGTAACCTAACTATACAGTGGGCTCATGTGTAGGGCTTTATAACAACTCTATTGTCTTTATTAAGGTTCCCTGGACTTGTGTAATTAACAGTGGAAATGTAATGTATTTGCTGCAACATATAACATAGACGTTCATTCAACTCTAAATTTACTGCCATATGCAAATTAACCTCAGCGCAAGACCTCTAGCGAAGTTGCAGAAATGAACGCTAGCGCATCTTCGCTCTGAATTGCTCGTATTGCCGAAGTGACGCTAGCGAATAGTGTTCGCCAGCGTTCGGCCATGACAGAACTCCGCATTTTAGTGAATTAGCGTTGTCTGAGCAAATTTTTTCGCCTGGCGAAGTGTAGCAATAGGTGCGAAGCGGTCGCCAGCAACTTTTTGTCGGTTAGTCAATCTGCCCCCTAGTGTGTGTAAATAGTATGGGCAACTTTTTCATCTCCATTGGGGGCAGTGACTGGCAGTGGCCTAGGACTTAGACTTACATTTTTCCAGGTGTCCAATTGGTATTTCTCCCATTAATGGCCAACTTTGGTTTTACTCATCACTGTCCATGTTATAGGAGCAGCACAGCCAAAATGACCATTTTATAACACCCAATAGAATTGTCTAGGGCCCAACAACTCTGCCCTATGGGATGACAGAATCCTCTTAAGACATTCATTTCCTGCACTACCCTACTAATACTATTACTCAAGGGAAAATAATGGAGTAGTATGGTTTTTGTAGCAGTGCTGTTCTCTGTAATAGAAAAAGAACAGTCTGTGAGCAAGGCTTGATCAGAGCTGCTGGAAACATGAACAGCCATGCATTCTGGAGATGCGAGGAGACATTGTGACCTACTAGTCATGAAATGAATAACACACAGACTAATGGGAGTTGTCACTGCAAAACTACAGGGAACCTCTGAAATAACTGTGATCGTGTTTGTCAGATGCAGCTTTAGGGAAGGCTCGGTGTCCTACATTGGAGTAGGCAAAGTGGAAACATTGCTGGAGAGCAAGTTTAGTTGTGTTTCATGCTGAGATTGCATAGATGTAAGCAGGGCAAGACCAAGGTATTTTGGCACCCTGGGCAAGGGCTTCAAGTGCCCCCCCCACCCTGTATTACCATTTCCCACCTTACCATTCATATTGCCCCCCATACCTGTGCCAGCAGCCATCGTGTTGCCCCATGTACCTGTGCCAGCACCAGCATCATATAGCCCCCATTTGTACCTGTGCCAACAGCAGTCAATCCCTCAGATTCCCCCCAAGTCCTCAATCTGCACCTGTGCCAGCATAAGACAAAACATCCATCATATTGTTACCCCCAAATCAGCATCTTTGCCAGCGGCAGCCAAAAAAATCCATCACATTGCCCCTAATTTGTACCTGTGCCAGCAGCCACCATATTGCCCCATGTACCTGAGCCACCATCAGCCAATCCCTTATATTGCCCCCAATCTGTACCTGTGCCAGCAGCAGCCAAAATATCCACAAATTTGCCCCCAAATATACACTTGTGCCAGCAGGAGCCAAAAATCCCTCACATTGCCCCCAAAATGTATCTGTACCAGCTGCTGCCAAGAGGGAGGTGGAAGTGCTTCTGCCCACAGTATGAATCACGGGCAAGAACAGGCAGTTTATAAAATTGAAAAAACTATTAAAAGGTCAAGCAAACCAAGAAATCCCCCTAAAATGGCGTCCTAGGCGGACACCTACTCTGCCTACCCCTAGTTCAGGCCCTGGATGTAGGTGGAAATACAGTCTTAGTATTAGTGGTGGTTCTTGTCTTATTCAACCAACAACCCACTCATCTGCTTTTGGGATACTGCTCTGGCTGTCATTTAAAAGCCAAAGGATATTCCATAAAAATTGAAATTGATCCTCGGCTTCCTCCCCAGAATGCCCATTACTTTTGCATACAACTAAGGGCATCTCTCCTCAACTGTTGTTGAACTACAATTTCCCAGACCACTCTACATCAGCAAGCTGAGAGGGATACTGAAAGCAGTAGTGTAAAAATAACTGGGGGTTGGCATTTTGGATTTCAGTTTTCTAACATGCATTGATTTGCATCCCCGCTATGACAATTAACCACTCTTTATACTAGGCAATGGATTTTTTTCCTCCCCTCCCCCAACCTGTACTACTCAATATTATAATATAATTTTCAGCAAAAGTAATCATTTTTTTTCTCGCTAAATCCTTTTTGCAGATTAAACAAATTTCACAGTGTATATAATGTGCTATACCTTTGATATAATACGTGATTTATATCCATCGACATACAGATTCTAAAAACCTGTAGATATTGTTCAATACAAGATATCACACTTTCAAACAAGATGTTTTCTACACTCACTAACTTGTAGTTCAACCAGTTTGTTCTTGGGTGCTGTACATCTCATAGCCTGGCTCCACAGTGCAGTATTCACATGCAATAGAGAAGAATAGAGAATTCTTTTGCATATCAATATGTGATATATCAATTATGCTGGTTTGAGGATAATATACAGTGTATGACACAAATGGTACTTCGAGGTATAAGCAATACATGCTTCCTGTAAATATACATTTAAAGGAACAGTAACAAACAATGAAAGTGTTTTAAAATAAGAAAAATATCATGTACTTATAACTAATTTGGCAATTCAGGTGCTTCAGTACTTTTTGCGTATGAAAAGTACTGGGAACTGGGGTTTTACAGCACAGTGGCTCCACCTAGGGAACACACCTCAGGGGATTTCCACTAGGAAAAATAAAACACACAGTTTGCAAATGAAACAGATATAAACTTTATATAAAACAGTAGGGAAAGAACTTGGGCAATCTAATACATAATACAATCCTGCACTGGGGACATGTCATCTTGTAACTTTGTTAAACATCTTTGCCTGACCCTGCACATGCTCAGTGTGGTCTGAGCTGCTTAGGGATCATCATAAACAAAGCTGCTTGAATTCTGCATGGCTGGTAATTAAGGCGGGGGCTCCCCCTGCTGTTCATAAGTAGGATTGTTTCCCTGCTCAGCAGTTAGGGGCCATCTGACAATTCCTATCCACAGCAGTAAATGAAGGGAGAATTTCACTGCATACAGTCAGGTTTCTTATAAAAATGGTACACATTTTTAAATTAAAGTATATTGGAGATAGGTTTCATTAAAGAAAGTAAAAATTGGATTGAATTTTTTTGCCTTTCCTTGTCCTTTAATGACCACACAGTTCAGTTAAATTGATACGTCCCTTATACCCCAGGTAGCAATATATTTCCCAAAAGTACCTCTCCCTTTGGAACCTAGCAGGTAAATGCACAATACCTGTCCTCAAACCAGGGCCCCACATTTGTATCCTTGCCAGTATCCTCCCTTGGGTGGCTCACTCACGGGGTGCTCTCAGAGGCAGTCACGCTGGAGATAGGTAGCTCTGCAACAGGATAAATCTCACCAGTGGCACCTTTCTCTTCCTGAGTCTCTAGTAGCTTGACAGGGAACAGGATGGGCTCTTTTTCTACTTCTAGAGATGCAGCAGCTTCTCTGTACTCTTGGGCAGTCTCCCAAAAACTGCTTCTGGCTGGATGATGCAGCATCGAACTGCTTTTAAGCTCTGTTGAAAGCCCTGTTTGTTTGGCTCCAAAGTCTGGCACACCCTCTCTCCCAAGGATGCACTAGGGTGTCCAGACAATCAGATGGCTCTCCAGCCTGTAATTGGACTGGATGATGTCACAGACAGAAAAAAAGGGGAAAGATTTGTCTGATCCCATACATACTGTTGCCCTGCACTGGTAAAACAGATTTTTGCTTCAGAGACACTACTATAGTTCATATAAAAAAAGCTTCTGTGTAGCAATGACGGAAATGTAAAAAAGCCTATATGGCACAGGTTAAATAGTGGATAGCAGATAACACCATTATGTTCTACAGAGCTTATCTGCTGTGTAACCTGAGCCTTTTCTCCTTTGAATGGCTGCCCCCATTTCTACACAGCAGCTTATTTACGGTATATAAAACAAGAGTAGTGTTTCTGAAGCAAGCTGGTCTAGCTTCCAATAAGGATTAATTATATCTTTTTTTGGATCAAGTGCAATTTACTGTTTTATTATTAAAACGAAAAAGGAAATCATTTTTAAAAAATTGGATTATTTGATTATAACGGAGTCTACGGGAGACAGCCTAGCCTTTCAGTAAGTCGGAGCATTCTGGATATTGGGTTTCCGGATAACGGATCCCATACCTGTATTAATAAATACAAATAAAGTGTTTTATTTTAGATGTATTCTAATGTACTTATAATGCATCTAAAACAACACTGGAAAATTATAGTCATAAAGGAAGCTTTTAGTGGGTGAATCTAAATTGTGTTTATTAAATGCACAATATCAATGTTCCTTTGAATCATGCCAGCTCTTCCTGTTAAACATGGCTGCTGCCGTCCAAATTTCTGATACTGAAATGAGTTTATCATCACGTTCAGTATGTTGAATTTTCATGCGCTCTTTGCTTGTGACTCAGTCCTGCTCATTATAAACATCAGTGTCTTCAGTATCAGCTACTAATTAGGCCTCAAGGGATATGGCAAAAGTGAAGATTGTATCCTACACATCCAAGTCTAGACTTTCTGACCTCCCTGATGAAAATAGAAAAAATAAAAATCGACTGCACAGAATTCAGCAGCACAAAAACCATTCAGTTATTTCTTGGACATGATGTAAGAGGGACATTATGGAATGTTTCTTTCATATTGCCCTCTAAGGAGCGGAGCTCTAAAACATGCTAATTAAATGCACCCTGCACTATAACGCACCCCAAATCAATATTCATTATTACAAACAGACAACAATTCCTGTAGGCTTCTCTTGGTGTGAGCTACACATACTCATCTGCTAGCTGAGCAAAGCACAAAGGATAAATCACCAGCTCATTGAACTGGTTTGCATTCTTAAAAAGAACCCGTCTGTGTTTTGGGCCCCACAGCAGGGTCAATGTGCCCCTAAACGTTAGGAACAAGATATTTCCATAAACATATAATTTCAGCTGCTTAAAGGCAACCTGTCACCCTAAAGAATTCCAAAGTCTCTTCTATCATGTTAGTTGAGCAAAATACACTTCGCTCAAACTATTTTTATTATTTAAATTGTATTTCCTTAAGTTAATTATTTCATTATAACCGAGTCTACGGGAGACAGCCTTTCAGAGCATTCTGGATATTGGGTTTCCGGATAACGGATCCCATAACTGTATTAATAAATACAAATAAGTGTTTTATTTTAGATGTATTTATTAAACAATAAATACAGTGTAAGTAAAGTTTATTTTGCTCAACTAACATGATAGAAATGAATTTGAAATTATTTCTTAGAATGACAGGTCCCCTTTAGTTGAGCAAAATACACCTTGCTCAAACTATTTTTATTATTTAAATTGTATTTCCTTAAGTTATTTCCTTAAGTTAATTATTTGATTATAACGGAGTCTACGGGAAACAGCCTTTCAGTAATTCGGAGCATTCTGGATATTGGGTTTCCAGATAACGGATCCCATATCTGTATTAATAAATACAAATAAGTGTTTTATTTTGGATGTATTTATTAAACAATAAATACAGTGTCGGTAAAGTTTATTTTGCTCAACTAACATGATAGAAAAGAATTTGAAATTTAAAGGCGACCTGTCACCCTAAGAATTCCAAAGTCTCTTATATCATGTTAGTTGAGCAAAATACACTTCGCTCAAACTATTTTTGTTATTTAAATTTTATTTCCTTTAAGTCTTGGTTGTCCTAATCACAGTAAGCAGACAGGTGCCATTTTTGTGGACAAGGCAAGCTGTGAATCACCCCAAAATCTTGTGTATGTGCTAGAATGGGGACCTAATGTCCATGTATGTACCCTACACAATTATAGAGAAGGGGAGGGAGGGGGAATGTAAGGAGAGCAGTGATATCTAGGAAGTAGCGAACGGAAAGTGAAAGCAAGTGACTGCCCCGACTCTATGCCTGAGGCATAGCGGAAGGGGCAGGCAATTTATGATTGACAGCTGAGACTTTTAAATACGTTTATAACAGGTATGAATGTTTTAAAGAAAAAAGAACTTGGGGCTCAAGTTCAATTTGCAAAGGACAGGTCTGCTTTAAGTTTCATTGGACCACCTATCGTTCTTTGCCCCCCCCAGATTCCTTTATAGTTACACCCCTGTTTTTCAGAACAGTAATTTGTTTCATAGTAGCTAAATATCATAGTTTAATCATAATAATAGTTTAACATCTGTCAAGTTCGTTTATCGAGTTCAGTCTATTAACTGCTAGATAATTGTTTGTGTAGCACAAGGGGCACGGCCAAAAAAGTTAGTACTATGTGTTTGTATTCATGGGGGGTTGCAAATAAATAACGTGCATGGGGCCACAAAATTTTTAATAGGGGTCCTGGTCTTAGACTAGAGCCAGACGGAGACTAAATCAGCAGGCAGATTTAGCCTCTCCAGGGTCTTCTTTTGCGTCTGAAACCCTTGTATTGGCTCCAGCATACATTGAATTGACGCTGATGTCAAAATTGCGTTTTGGACATTTTTCGACGTGAAATTTGCCAATTTCCCAGGGAACCGAAACGGGACAAATTCGCCCATCAATAGTGCTGGCCCACAGCTCTCGATGTCTCCAGGTTTTCTCAGGGACAGACAGCAAAGACATTGGCTCATAATTTGGTCTGCCGGGGCTTCCCTGCCGTCTGTCACTAGGAAAACAGAAATATATCAATTTGTATGGCTGGCAATGTTGAAACCCCTAGAGCCAAGTCTTTGAATTAACAAATATACTGCATTTTGGTGGAAAACACAGATGTTTGTGACCGATTTAGAGGGGTTAATTACCTTTAAATTAACTTAGAATTATGTAGAGAGTGAAATTCTGAGACAATTTGTTTTTTATTTGCCATTTTTTGAGTTATTTCGATTGTTATTTAGCAGCTCTCCTGTTTGCAATTTCAGCTGTCTGGTTGCTAGCATCCAAATAATCCTAGCAACCATGAGTTGATTTAAATAACAGACTGGAATATGAATAGGAGAGGCCTAAATAGAAAGACAAGTAATAAAAAGTAACAAGAACAATAGTTTTTTCAGTTTAAATGGGGTCAGTGACCCCCCATTTGAAAGCTGGAGAGAGTTAGAAGAAGGCAATTCATTCAAAAACCGATAAATAAATAATTAAGACCAATTGAAAAGTTGCTTAGAATTGGCTATTCTATAACATAACTAAAAGTTAACTTGAAGGTTAACCACCCCTTTAATATCTGAAACAAACTGTCAATTCAAATAAAAGCAGTGGCGCTTAATACAGTTTCAAACAACACTTTATGACTTTATTGGATACAATTTATCTGATGAAGGCACAAGCTGAAACGTTTTTGCTTCTCATCAAATTTCTCGAAGCGAGGGCACAATCTCAAAGCGAGTGAATAGAAGGAATTCTTAGTTACTTGGGTACTGCCTGAACGAGACCCTGCTTTATAGAGCGATTCATTCTGTTGTGACACTATTCGTACAAAATTAAGGTCGGGTTGCTATGTGCATCACTTGTATCGCTATGGCAACAACCTGGCCACCAAGTTAATGGCTGCTATGTTCATGTTTCCCAGACTATAATGTGTGCAAAATTGCTTAACTCATTGCATTCCGGAGAATCTGCAAATTCTAGCACACGATTTCAGAAATTAGAAACGATATCTATTCATAAGCACCTAGAGTGAGGCTTCCAGCGAATGTTTCCTAATCATCATTATTCATAGCCAACAAGTTAAAAAATAATGTATATCAAATGGGGTTTTATGTTTATTTTATAAATGTAGGTTACAGAATAAAAATGGCACGGAAGAGCCCTGCTCAAGGGATTACAATCTTAATATTTACAGGTATAATAATAAATTATACTGCTGTTTTTGACCAAGGGTGTCCTGTTGCTGCCCTCAAGCTTTGGCTAAATACAATTACCAGAGCCCTAGATAAATGCAGAGCTGTATTCACTTTGACTACACGTGCATGTATACAGGGCCGTCACCAGGGGGGCACAAGTGTAATGGGCCTGAAGGGGGGCCCGGATGAACTCCTTGACAGCGCCGAATGCCGTGCCGCCTCCTTCCGAAGTCCCAAACAGCCGAAATGCGGAAGTGCCGAAAAGCTGAAGGCCCAAAGCGGTGAAAAGACCCGAAGTCACGAAAACAGACGAAATTGAAATGTGTTTTTTTTATTTTTTTAATCCCCTGGCCACCAATATATTATTTTTATACTCTATAGGCCCCTGCCATCAATGTTTTTTTTTTTTAAAAAAATGTTCTTTGGGGCCCCAATTTTTTTTTTAACTTGTAAGGGGGGCCCTGGCACCAATTTTTTTTTTTACTTATAGGGGGGCCCTGGTCCCCAATAGCTTTTTACAACCTGTGTGTGGGGGGGGGGGGTTCCCTTTTTTAGTGCTGATGTCTGTGTGGTCTTTTAACTGTGATGTGGAGTGGGCGGGATCTGGGGCGGGACTTGGGAGCCCCAAAATTGTTGTACAAGGCCCGTGATTTCTAACGGCAATTGTATGATAGTTATGTCCGACAAAAGCTAGTGACAGTCTCTAACTGATATCAGCAGACAGGCAATACATTCAGAGATATTATCGATAGCCGACAGAAAATTTCTAACCTGTCCGATCACCTGAACGACCGATCAGTATGGCACGAAAAATGTCGGGACACTCCACACACTGCCCAAAAATAGTACAAAACTGAGATTCGTACGATCAAATCTTTGAGTCTATGGCCAGCTTAACCCTGCACCTTACATTTATGAATCATATGCAATGGCACCTTTCTACAAATATTTACTAGCACTGCCTTCATAGCATTTTCTGTACTAGTGCCAAAACATGAACTCAGCAATTCAGGTGAAGTTCAACTACTGGAAATTCTTTACTATAACTGGTGCAACCATTGATAAAGTGTATAAAGACATATTATTAACTGGCTACCAGTGCCACACTGCATGTTTAATACATTATGGCATAATAAGGTGGCCATAGATGTAACAATTACGGTCTTTCTTGGAAAAGATCTTTACAAGAAAGATCGTTTGTTTCAAGAGTGTGTAGAGCTGAACCGTCAGATATACAGGTAGGTAGAAACAATAGAATTCTACCTGTATCTGATGATTCAGCACGAACAATGGCCGATGTTTGGGTTTGGACACCCGATCAAAATTTTCCATCCAGCCCAATCGACCAATATCCAAGTCTTCTGCCGATATCGGTCGGTTTGTTTCCCACCATACACGCACAGAATATCGTACGAGAATTTGTTTTGTATGATATTATCTGTGCGTCTATTTAGCAACCTCTGAAAATTCGCCAGCCACAGCTTCACTCACATCACAACACTTGCCAGGCGTAGATACGCCAGGACAACGCTAATTCACTAAAATCTGAAGTTGCATCCAGGGCACCGAACGCTGGCGAAGTAGCTCTAGCATTACTGCGGCAAGCAAAGCAAAGTTGCGCTAGCGTTGGCTAATTTGCATACGGCGGGAAGTTGAAGTTCAATGGACGTATATGTTGCAGCAAATACATTACACAAGCCTGGGAAACCTTAATAAAATAAAGTTGTTATATTGTCCTACACATGAGCCCAGTGTATAGTTTATGTGACATATGTTAGGAAATGTAGAGGGGGAAGCCGGGTACCCCCAAAAAAATTTACAATCTTTTGCAGCCTATCACCCTGTAAAATGAAAATTCACCAGTGTTTTTTGGGACTTATCTACTCTATTGCACTTTGCCTGGTCTGAGGTGGCGAAGGCAAGTCTGGCGAAGAGGTAACGTTCAGTAAAATCCGCATCTTAAGTGAATTTGCGTAGTTATGTCCACTCGCCAGAAGCGCAACTTTGCCAGGCGTAAGGGAGCGAAGTACCGCTAGTCTATCTCCTCCGCTAGCTAATTTTCTCTAGCATTAGTCACTTCGCCCTTTAGTAAATCTGCCCCTTAGTCTCTTGTATCTATATCCAGTTTCACGCATGACCCGTATCAGTGGCGTAACTTTGTTGCACTGGCCCTCCACCCCAGTCGCCCATCCTTCTTGCATCGGATCTCTCTGCACCGCTGTACTGAGGGTATGAGAAAGAATGAGGAGGGGAGGTACAATACAGCAGGCACATGGTCGTGCGGGGGGGGGGGGGAGAACTGCTGTATAGTTAGTTAACAGAAATGGAACATATTGGGGGAAATCCACTAAAAGGAGAATTTTCCCCTCTGAAAGGTTCGCCACACTTTGTTCTGCTCCATCAGACATTAATTTGCAGTACATACGCTAATTCATTAAAATGCCAAGTTACGTGTCGGCAGCCGAACGCTAGCGTAAATTCGGCAGCGTGGACATTTCATAGTGAACTTTCGCTAGCGTTCATTTGTGCCTAGAGAATAGAATCTGTGCCCACGCAGTTGTAACTGAAAGCTAGATTAGTGGCCTGGTTGCTCTTGTTCTCTCATCATAACCCGGGCAGTGAATGACATATTTTCATGAAAATGGTGTGACACATAATGCTAAATGCTGTCGCTCTGTACGACCTGTAGAGAATAAATATCACTCACATTATTTCATGTGTACAGATCTCTGGATATTACTGCAGGATAGGATTGAATTTTATTGCATTCAGTGCTTACTTGATAGATCTGCACTGACTGTTAAAGCAAGAAAAAGGGCAGATTCTGACAGTTGCCAGTGAGCCAGGTGTTCAGTCGATCTGACAGACAAGGCCCCTGGTGGAATGTAGTGAGCTAATGGGTATATAATGATCAGGATAATACGTAAGAGAACTTACTATGGCCAGGAGAAAAATGCTTAAAACCTAGGGCACAAATAAACTTATCAATTGCACCTTTTGTTGTCCTTAGTGCTACTGTATTGTGCTTCTTGCATCTAGTTAAAAGGAGAAGGAAAGGCTAAAACTAAGTAAGCTTTATCAGAAAGGTCTATATAAATACACCAGTAAACCCTCAAAGTAATGCTGCTCTGAGTCCTCTGTCAGAAGAAACATCACATTTCTTTCCTTCTATTGTGTACTCATGGGCTTCTGTATCAGACTTCCTGTTTTCATCTTAAACCTCCAGGGCTAGGGCTTGAGCATGCTCAGTTTGCTCCTCTCTCCCCCTCCCTTCTCTGCTGTAATCTGAGCCCAGAGCTATGAGTCAGCACGGAGAGACTCAGGCAGTGATGCCACAACAAGCTAATACTGCAGTTGCTATCCTAAACAAACAAAGAGCTTATAGAGCGGTTTACTAAGATATGGTAAAGCATTCTGCAGAATCTTGCATATAAACCTCCACCGAAGAAGCTGCACTCACAGGACTTATCTCAAAAATATAAATACTTTATTCAAAAACTAACTTTTCGGCTGCAACTCAGCCTAGTTGCAGCCGAAACATTAGTTTTTGAACAAAGTATTTATATTTTTGAGATAAGTCCTGTGAGTGCGGCTTCTTCAGTCGAGGTTTATATGCAAGATTTGATGTGTGCCCCCAGGCAACGTATACGGATTTATCGTGAGTGCTGTGATTTTGGGGAAGTATATATATATATATATATATATATATATATATATATATATATATATATATAGTAACCAACAAAAGGATCCGCACTCTCAGGTCTTAAATATAGTAAAAAAATGTTTTATTGTTCAATGCGAGACTGACGTTTCGGCCTCCTCTGAAGCCTTTCTCAAAGTGTCTAATGGTTCGTAAAGCTGCCATAAATACAAAATTTGGCGGGAAGCTAGACAAATTAGAGCTAACATGCCATTTAAATATCTCACTCATTACTTATAAGTCCAACTAAACATATACAGCACATATATAAATAGCATATATCTAGATAGCATCATATAAATAATCTCAACATTAAAATAATACAAACATTCACTGCTAAAAACATTCACTGATTAAAAACATGGTGTTGTGCAACTGTATCTCTCTACTTATGTTACTATAGCATCTTTTTTCTCAGCATAGTGTTAAGTTATGTTACAAAAAATGTTGTTGTAAAATGTTGCAAACAACAACCTTAAGTTGAGTAAAGTTGTCAGGTCTGTTCAGAGACTACTTTCATCGTTCGTATTAACTTAATCAAGTATCAAAACTTCAGCCCCGTTAGCTGTTTAGTGAATCTGCGGTAATTGACTTCATTGAATTCACGGCTGTGAGTCCAACCTCTGCAGGGAAAGAAACTTTTACCAGTAGTTTCACAGTATATCATGTGATATCAATATCCCACTTTGTATATGACCCTTTAATTTTAGTTTAGATGACATTCTCGCTATAAGGACATGTAAGCTAGGTCAATCACAAATATATACACATAGGAACCTTAAACCTTAAATATATGTGTATCACGTGTTTTGTGTAATAAACTAAAGAAACACCCTACTAAAAATACTCATACTCTGATATACTCATACTGTATGTGTCCCATATAAAACTAATAGTGTATATCGACAAATGTGCCTATTAGAATACTTAAGTGAAACATGCCATATTCATAATTAAAGGCACCTTTGTGAGTGAAGTGTTAACCCAGTACATATAAACAAAGTGTTCGATGCATAAAAATGACACAAGACCTCCAAAAAGGTCTAAAATATCACAAGTGGGGAATATACAAAGTAAAAAAAATATATAAAAAATATAAAAAATAAAAAATAAAAAAGTTTTTTGCAAAAAAAGTTCCCACTGTCCAACTCCATTTGGAGTCATGGTGTATAGTCCTGATCCAATTGTCCCACAGTCTATGGTGGTTCAGGCTTCCCTATTTGAATTTTGAGACTGCACCCAGGCAATTTAAACCATTTATAGTTATATATTTATTTTAAATTTGTGAGGGTCCTCATGAAGAATTTACATTGACATCGAAGACTACTTCTAACATTCTGGTATTACGTCTACTTTAAAATCAGCATTTGATTGGCAGTTCAGTGTAAAACAGAAATTAGTCCAGCACCCGCAGTTTTGAATAAAACAGCCTTCATTGGTGCAAGGGCATTACAGCAACGTTTCAGACCATATGGTCTTTTATCAAGCTTGATAAAAGACCATATGGTCTGAAACGTTGCTGTAATGCCCTTGCACCAATGAAGGCTGTTTTCTTTGTCAGTATTGCCAGTGGAAAGTGGCCATTGGAGGACGTGCACCCATCTAAGGAAGTGGAAGTCATGCTGACTACTAGTCTGCTAATAGTTCTGTGTAAAAATAAATATTTGGAGTTGCCAGATAATTGTACTTCAATGACCATACCACCAGGTGGAGTAAGTGTCCATGTAAATGGTTAATGCCCTGGACTAAGAACAAGGATTACTGCAATATTTTCCTGCAGCTTTATTCTTCCGTACAACCCTTCTTGCTGGCCTCTTACTGCTCACAGGCAGCCTATTCATTTCTATAGCAAATCTAGACTCCCAGCCTTGTGTTACATAGTTTTTATGTGAATGGCATAGAATTAGCTACTCTTCTGTAATACTGTAAGTAAGTCTCATTATTCAACCTATGTGATATTCCTCTGCATTATAACAACATATGTCTTCAATTAGCCTCAGTTTAACATTCTTTACACATCCTCCGTTTTAGTTTAAAATATGTTCCTGGCAGCATGGGAACAACTCGTACCCCTAATGGGTTGTTTTTTTTTTCCAGCTTATCACATGACATTTGCTTTTTGCATAGCGGTTCTTGTAAAATGTATTTATTTTACTGGACAGTCTCTTATATACATGTACATGTTGATAAACATTTTTATAAGATGTATTTATTATATTGTACCAATTCCAGTGTATCAGAACATTATACTCGAGCAAAGAATAACCTAGTAGGGATGCACCGAATCCGGCCTTTTTCAGCAGGATTCGGATTCGGCTGAATCCTTCTGCCTGGCCAAGCCGAATCTGAATTTGCATATGCAAATTAGGGGCGGGGAGGAAAATCACATGCCTTTTTTTTACAAAACAAGGAAGTAAAAACTGTTTTCCCATTCCCACCCCTAATTTGCATATGCAAATTAGGATTTGGTTCAGTATTCGGCTGAATCTTTTGCAAAGGATTCGGTGGTTCGGCTGAATCCAAAATAGTGGATTCGGTGCATCCCTAGTTAGAAGCAACGCACATTATATTTTTTTCAAGAATAGAACCCCCCAGCCCAATTTTATTTAGAGGTCCAACACCACAGCACTCAGGATTAGAGTTACCACCTTTTTAAATATTTGTTTCCAGACTGCAAGGTGAGATGCTGTGTGATAATGTCACATAGTTAAAAAAAAATTTATTTATACAAAGTTAAAAATGTATATTTGCATTTCCATCTGCCCTATGCATTTCGCGTAGTCATCTAAGTACCCTAAGTGAGTGTGAAACGCGTAGGGCGGATGGAGATGCAAATATACATTTTTAACTTTGTATAAATAAAATAATTTTTTAACTAATTTTCTCTGGTCCTGTGGATCCGTTTGAGTGCCGGTTGGCCCTGCTTTTTCTACACATCCTTTATTATAATAAATTTGGCCATGGAATGGGCAATAGGGACACATTGTTGTCATACAGCTAATAGTTGGGATGATGTATGATCTATATTTATTTATCATTCTTTATGTCAAGTCAAGCGCACGCCATTTGCTGGTCTGAATTAAACCTCCTAGTTATTATACATGTGATGAAGTTTATTATCTATAACCCCCTGCAATACAAAGGCAGCCAAACATTCCATTTTACATCGTAGAGGCTTTATACCTTCCTACTTTCCGCTGCCAAGATATCAGTACTGATACCCTTGAAGAGGACTTTTTCCCATTATGGCTCTATCAGTACTGATGTGATTGATTTCCAAGTCAGAGATACAGTTATAGCAGGCTGAATTTTGAAGGTGAATATAGCATTTGTCAATAAATTTGTTGCATTTTATTCCTGTTGTGACCCAAACATCTTCTAGAATGACATTCCCACATAAGCCCCAGAGACCTAGCCTAACAATTGTATGGCTCATTGCACCAGGAGGGAGGTCAGGCAGCCATAGAAGGTCACACACATAATGAGCAAATTTGCTTATTATTCCCGTGCATGTGACATAGGATCAGTCGGCGCATAACACTTGTGGAGTTTTCCTGAAAAAATTATATTGTTTCTACTCCCAACCGGAGTGCAAAATCTTGTAGCCTCTGCCTCTACATTTACATGTGATAAAATATATTTAAAAAATATTTCTATATTTAAAATATATTTATTTTTATTGTCTCTCTCTCTCTACAGAAAAGTATGAGGAATCAGGCAACTGGAGGGACAACAGCTGGAGGAGCACAAAGCACAATCACGTAGTGGTGACTAAGCACTCATTAGACTTAAGAGGAGAATAGTCCTTGGGGGATTCTCAGCAGATGCACAGTGCTAGGAAGTGTGATTGGCCCACAGGAGAACCGCAGCTGAGTCAGGAAGTCGGCTGGAAATGGCAGCAATGAATAGACCTTAAAGTTTCAGATTAAGAGGAGAATGTAGAAGAAATATGAGAATGGGCCAGGTCAGATCATTAGGTGGCCATACACAGAGAGATCCACTCATTTGGTGATGTTGCCAAACGAGCGGATCTCTCCCCGATATGCACACCTTGAGGTGGGCCATATTGGACTGATCCCAACAATCGGATCATAATGCAGAAGTACGGGTGGGCGGATCACTGGACCGCATCAACGAACAGATGCGGTCCGAAATCCTATGGGAGCAGAGAATATGGCTGCACTGTCGGAAACCTTTTTTAGAGATAGATACAAAGTCAGAGCTCCCAGGGCTGGATTTGCATTGGTCTGCACACACCCCCAGCGCAGGAATGATGCGTTTCTAATGCGCTGGGCGGAATTCCCGGGCCTTTGTGGCCTCACCACAAATCCGAGCCTGAGAGCTCCCTATGCCTATGGCAGCATGGTGGTCATACTCAGGTCTGGACTGGGATTTAAAAAAGGCCCTGGCATTTCAAATACAGAGGTCCAAACAGTCCCCCAGTCCAATAAATAATATATAGTGAAACCCCCACTAAACAACCAGGTGCCTGTGCCGAGTGGGCTTCTGCAAGAGTTGTATAAGCAATATAGAGATTTCTGTCTCCTTCCTAAGAACTCTAACTACCATGCTATTCAAGATGGGTGTTTCTGGGTTGACCTATTACAAGAATGTACTATTTTCTTTTCTACTTTTAATAAAGGATCTTTTACAATTTAATTTATCATCCACCCTTCACAGTGCCCCCAATCACAGGGGGAGGCCCATTTGCCATGGGCTCCCTTACCATTTGGCCTGACCCTTACTGGCTACTTTTTGCCAGGCTGCATGTCAGGCCCTGTGGGAAAGTGGCATTATTATGCTGGAAACATATTAAATTAACTATATGGAGGACAGACCTGCTGGATGGATTGATTTTGTGCACAGAATGCAATATTTTTATTAAAAATGCTACAATATATGTGAATCCTTGCCCTGTTGTAGCCTGATGTTCCCCACTCAGCCTCTGCATCAATAGCGCAGCAGAGAGAACAATTTTATTCACTGCAATAATATAACTTAACTAAATTTTTTTTTTTTAAAAAAAAAAAAAAGGAAAATCTTCTCTTGAACATACCAGGGCCTCATGGCAGGAACAGGTGAAGTGCTCCACATCTACAAAAAGAACAGCTGTCAGACAGACTCACATCTCCCAGGTGTTAGTTTCACCCTATAGCTCCAATTTCCTGTGTCAGACCAGTGATGTTTTTACCATCTGCCCCAGAGGAGTTTGTGATAGGCTATAGTGGTGCATTTTTTGTGTAAATTTTAATTTATTTATGAGAAGTAGAAAGGAAAAAAATAGAAATCCTTGATCCTTAGAAAAAAAAGAGAAAAAACGCCAGCAGATGCAAAATCATATATCTTAATCTCCATAGCAGTTCTATACAACTGCAAAACTGTCGAAGCAGAAAAAAAAAGCATATGTCCAACAAGCTGAATCTGTGCCAAGTTTTCTTTGCTTTATTCTAGAGACAGGAAAACAAAAATGCCAACAGTCAATATGAAACTGCTCACTTCCACCTTTGTTAGTAAAGTATGTCGGCTGGGTGAGATAGGGGTTAAAGAATGGCAGATATAGCAAAACTTTTTGGTGAAGTTTTTATATAAAAAAATGTAAAGTTGCACATAAATTATATCTAATTAATTCACTTTATTATTTGCGATGTTGCATCATTGCTCTTGCCACTTCTTTCCACATACATGATAAATTAAAGTGCAAAGTAATCTGGTAGTTGCATCCCAAAGACAAGTAACATCTGTATGAAACATTTTAGCTCAAGTTGTATTTGAATGTAGTGAACTGATAAAATAGCTTCCCTTTAAGAATATAGTACCTTAAAGGGATACAGTCATGCTTTTTTAAAGGTGTAGTTTTTATTTATAAATAACATTTCTTACACTGCAAATAATTCATATGTGTTTTCAGAAAGAGCCAGCACTTCATGATGGAAGTGCTTTCAGGTAGGCTATTGTTGCTCCTACTCAATGTAACTGGAGGAGTTGCATTGAGACATGGATTTTACTATTGAATGCTACTCTACCAAGGAGCTGTAATTTTGTGCCAGGGAGCTGTTATCTGGTTACCTTCCCATTGTTCTGCTGAAGGGCTGCTGGGAGGGAAAGCGAGGGGGGTGGTAGCATTCCAATTTGCAGTGCAGCAGTATAGAGTGACTTAAAGGGGTGGTTCACCTTTCTGTTAACTTTTAGTATGTTATAGAAAGGCCCATTCTAAGCAACATTTTAATTGGTTGTCATTACTTATTTTCTTATCATTTTTTAATGATTTGTCTTTTTCTCATTCTATCTTTCAAATGAGGGTCACTGTCCCATCTAAAAACAAATACTCTGTAAGGCTACAAATGTAATGTTATTGCTACTTTTTATTACTTGTCTTTCTATTCAAGCCATCTCCTATTCATATTCCAGTCTCTTGTTCAAATCAGTGCATGGTTGCTAGGATAATTTGCACCCTTGCTGAAAGTGCAAGCTGGAGAGCTGCTGGATAAAAATAGCTCAAAAACTACAAATAATAAAAAATGAAAACCAAATGCAAATTGTCTCAGAATAGCGCTCCCTACATCATACTAAAGGTTAATTTGATGGTGAACAAACCCTTTAAGTTTATCAGAGGATAAGTCACGTGTCTGGGGGCACCTGGGAAACTGAAAATATTTCTAGCCCTATGTCAGATTCAAAGTTAAATATAAAAAGATCTGTTTGCTCTTTTGAAAAAGGGATTTCAGTACAGAATTCTGTTGGAGCAGCACTATTAACTGATGCATTTTGAAAAAAAAATATGTATATATTTTCCAGTGACAGAATCCCTTTAAGTATTAGCCAGCTGTGTGGGCCTCATTATGTGTGTAAACAGCTAAGGTAGGTCATTAGTGATAGAAGGGAAATATCCTCCCCTTCCTGGGTCAAAGTATGACCTTTACAGATCCTAGTTTAGCTATAAGGTGGCAATATGTTAAAGTATAGAAGTTGAGCACACACGCTATGGGTCCACTCTCTGCAGGCAGGAAGCATCTGGTGGAACCTAGGTAGGACATGCCTAGTTAGTGTTAGGATATAAGCTTTAATAGGTCACTCGAGGAGTGACAGATAGATTAATGTTATTTAATCGAGCAGCCTGAAGCTCCACTGATAAGCATTTGTGGAACTAGGCTCCTTGGTGCACAACTGGCCAGAAGTAATGAAACAACTTTACAGACCCAGGGACTAGTATTGCTGGGTTCCACTTAAGCCAGATCCTAAAAACTGGGGTTGCCTCTTTGTAAGCTGTTCTCTTTTCATTGATATCCCTGTGGGTATGTATGCTGTGAGTATACTACCACCTTGTTTTGTTACCCTGCAAACGTCTCTGATGTCTTGTTATACTCCTTTGTGGATCTTGTTTAATAAATCTGTTCATGGTTAGTTAAAAACAACTGGCACCCATCATTATTTTTATCTTAAACCAGAGAAATATAGTTGCACTTAACCCTGGCTTCCATTATAAGCGAGGACTCACAGTTGAAGGAAAACTATACCCCCAAATGTAATACTTAAGCAGCAGATAGTTTATATCAAATTATGTAGCATATTGAAGAATCTTGCCAAAATGGTATTTATATTTAAGTAAATATTGCCCTTTTAGATCTCTTGCCTTGAACCACCATTTTGTGATGGTCTCTGTGCTGCCTCAGAGATCACCTGACCAGAAATACTGCAGCTCTAACTGTAACAGGAAGAAGTTTGGAAGCAAAAGACAGAACTCTGTCTGTTAATTGGCTCATCTGACCTAACATGTCTGGTATGTTTGTGTGCACTGTGAATCCTATGATCCCAGAGGGTGGCCATTATTTTTTAAAATGGCAATTTTCTATTTATGATTACCCAATGGCACATATTACTAAAAAAGTATATTATTATGAAAATGGTTTATTTACATGAAGCAGTGTTTATGTGATTATGTAGCCTCATTTTATGATAACCTTACACTATATGAAAAGTTTGGAAAATAATATTAAAGAAACAGGCTACAGGTAGTGATCTGCCCATTATGTGTTCCAGTGATGTTGAAGAAGGGCACCTGTCACCCTAAAATATTCGGCCACCAGAGGTGTGGGCTATTAGAGCCTGCACTCCGATTGGAGGAAACAATCATTTATTTTAAATGCCCCCACCTGCACTAGGCTGACCACACTGGGAGGAGGAGTTGTGGCATTTGCTCATGATGCACCTGCGAGTGACCCAACATGGCCACCTGCACTGAGAGCTTCCTCCTGGTTCAGGCAGCCTAATGCTGGTAGGAACAATTAAAAAAACACACTATTGTTTCCCCCAGAAAAATTCAAAGGAGGCTGGCACAAGCCTGGACCCACGAAGTAGTAGAGCCGGAGTCAGATGGTAATAGGTTGAAAAAGCTTACATTTTATTTTCCATAAATTAAGAACCAAGGCCTATCGCATTTCGTGTCTACCAGGAGTGTGTGTGGCCGATTGTATGATTTTCAGTGGGAGACTGTCACTAGCTTTTGTCAGACATAACTATCGTACGATTGCTGTCAGGGGTAGTTTCGCCAGCGCTCCGCAAATTCACTAAAATCCGAAGTTGCGCTCAGGGGTAGTGTAAGGTTGCGAAGTTGCGCTAGCGTTGATTCGCTAAACAAAGCGAAGTTACGCTAGCGATGGTTAATTTGCATACAGCGCCAAATTCAAATTTCAATGGAGGAATACGTACAATCACTACAAATGCCTGGGAAACCTTTAAAAATCAAATAAAATTTTTATTTTGCCCTACACATGTGCCCACTGTATAGTTAAGTTGCCATGAGTTAGGAAATGTAGGGGGGAAGGAGGGGAGCCCCAAAAATTTTTTCGATCTTTTTCAGCCTATCACCCATAATATAGAAAAAACGCCAGCGTTTTTAACTTTTTTTGAAGCAATCCCTATCTACTCTATTGCGCTTCGACTGGTCTGAGGTGGCGAAGGAAGTCTAGCCTAAAAGGTTGCGTTCAATACAATGCGCGCGTTAGTGAATTTGCGTAGTTGTGTAAATTTGCCAGGCGTAAGGGTGCGAAGTAACACTAGCGAATTTACGCCAGCGTTCGTTAGTGAATTTGCGAGTTAACGAAAATGACCAATAACCAGCGAATTGACGCTAGCGTTAGGCGCTTTGGCGCATAGGGAATTTGCCCCATAGGCTGAACATTGAACATTACATACATGATATTTAAAAGAAAGATAGCCAATAGGAAGCAAGTAGGCGGTGCTACCAAATGTGTCACTCAAGAGAAAACATTCAAATCCTAGGATTCATTAGACACATCACCAAGGCCAAAACAATACATTAACTTAATTTAGGAAATACATCAAACAAAAGATAAAGTACAGAGTAAAAATGTCAAAAATAGGGAACAATATTTGTATTGTTTCCCCCAATTAGCCCACACCTCTGGTGGGGGAAACTATTTAAGGTGACAGTTTCTCTTTAACAACCAAATGGCACTGCTTAAGCATCTGTGAATGCATTAGCAGCCACTACTATGTGGGTGGAATAATATATGATATTCCAGGAAAAAAACAACCAAGTTCTGTGCATAAATTAGCACTGTGGTCCCTTTGTTACAGTATTATGCCCATTTAAATGTAGAGCATTGAGAGAATTATTCTTCCCGGTCCCGCTTACAGCAGCTGCCACCGAAGATAGAAAAAAGGTCTGAAACCAATACAGCAAGGGAACTATAAAGACTATGAAGCAGAAAGTACAAACACTGCAACATAAATGACTTTTCAGGCAGAAGCTTGATAAGTGTGCTGGGATGCAAAAAATCCTGCAGGGGCCCAGCTTCCACTCTAGGCAGGGATTTACAGTAGATTTTAGAAAGGGGTATCGATAATATGTCAGCACTGTACATGTGTTTAAGATATATTTATAATGCATAAACTGCTTTGTGATAAACATATGTTTTATTTTATATTTAAATTCAGCCTGGTGCCTACTAACTTTGTGGCCAAAAACGGAATTAAGGGTTGATTGAGCTGCTGCTGGTGGTGGTTGTATGTGTGTTATATTCACTATGGCTGGTGCATTAGTTGGTCCAACAACTCCCAGAACTAGGCATTTATGAAAATATGTGTAACACGGTGTCAGTTGTTTCCAGCGCACGCTGTAGAGAGGACATAGGGCACCATCTGCTCCAGTTTTGCTGCTTTTGACCAAAGTCACTATGAATATTCTTAGAAAGCAAGAGCAATAGAAACTGGCCAAGTAGTCTCTGTTGGAAAATAAAATACTGTATAAAGAGCAATACTGTTTTACAATGCCTGGTAAGCGTAGAATAAAAAAAACTCACTTCCTAAACACACAAGCAGCAATCCAGCTAATAGAAACCCATTTGTGAAAACCTGGATGATTTCCCTGTTCTTGCCAAGAACTTTGCGAAGCTGATCAGGAAATGCCTGATATTGATATAAACTTTATAGAACAAATAATATTTTTGGAGCAAAGATGTCTCCAAATTCAGGAGAGTTTGAAAGCGACATATACTGGATGAATTCATAGCAGCATGATCAGTGTCGGACTGGCCCACCGGGATACCAGGAAAACTCCTGGTGGGCCAAGGGGTCCATGGGCCCTCCTGCTTCTAACCTTTTGGCCTATTTCATGGTCATTCTCTATTTCTTTATGGGAATAAAGAGGCTTAATAATGGAAGAATAGAGTATAGTATGTAGAGAAAAGAGACTAGGAGAATAAAGAGGTTTGAGTGAGGAGAGGAGGTTTAAAATTTTGGAAAGTGGGACCTCATCCTAAGGTTTTCTGGTGGGCCCCTGGTATCCCAGTCCGACACTGAGCATGATTGGCAGGGTGGGGCTTGCATGGGAATGGGCAAGGCTTGGGATGATAATGGGCGGAAGTTGGTATACCGTATATACTCGCGTATAAGCCGAGTTTTTCAGCACCCAAAATGTGCTGAAAAACTCTACCTCGGCTTATACGCGGGTCAATACGCGGGTAAGAGAGACACCCCCTTCCCCAGTGAAACCCCAGTTCTCATATGTGCCCTAAATCCCTGCACATAGCCAGTCCCTCACCGGCCGCAGATACGAGGCTCCTTCCGCGGCCCCAACACTCCTCCCTCTCCCATAGCGCATCAGGAGAAGACGTAGCCCGTCTGGTGACGTAGGAGGTTGTCGCTAGAGGTGTCATGGCTGCTCAGAAGAGCAGGAGCGCTGGAGCACCTAGCAAAAGCAGAAAAAAGGTACCGTAATATTAAGGCACCGGGAAGGAAATTAAGAGATCAGTTTGTACGGTATATTCTCAAAACCGGCGTTGCCTTTTATCGTCGTTGGGGTTCAGTGTGACTTTTCCCGACGAGGGAAGGGCTGCTGTGTTCTAAATAATGTCCATACGATTGCCATGGGTTATAGTCTACTGTTGTTCCGCAGACATTACCCTAATGGCGTCAACATTGAGCTAATACTTATTTCCCTCAAATGAGAGCCCTAGTCTTCCTGCAATCACTGGCTTCCCTTGATCTCATCATACTCTGGCCTAGATCAATAAAAGAAATACACTAAGAGCAGGCACACTAAGAGCAGGCCTACCTTTCATTGTTATTCAGTGGGTGCAGGTACAGATTGTTTATCTGAGAGGACAACATCACAGCTCATTAGTGCAGCAAATACCTGCCTTTCATCTCTGCAAATAAGGAACACACTGCCCTCTCTATTATACACTAGAACTCACATTTTACATTCCCTGACTTTAAAGGGATACTGTCATGGGATTTTTTTTTTTTTCAAAATGAATCAGTTAATAGTGCTGCACTGGGGCCCCTAGGCTTATACACGAGTCAATACATTTTTCCAGTTTTCTTAGGTAAATTAGGTACCTCGGCTTATACACGGGTCGGCTTATACACGAGTATATACGGTACTTGGGGACTGGTCAGGCAGATTAGGGATGTGGTAGTGTCTGCAATGGTAATTTTTTTCTTCATTAAGGCTTCATTTTACTTTTTGGCAGAACCCACCACTCAGGGGGCCCAGGTGACCAATGGGCTAATAATGGCTAATAATTTGGGACTCTAATGAACAAAAAAATGACCGTTGCACATACTACTACATCCCTGATGTGGCAACTTAGTAGTATGAGACTCCATGATCATTGATAGTGACCCTGTCATAAACTCAACAACAGTGGTCTATAACCATGGAGGTCCAAGGGATATAAAATGTCTAGCAATTCTGTTTTAGGAGTCTTCCAATCCCAAAGAAATATCACACATCTGAAAAAAATAATGTGCTGTTTATCCCAAGTATATTTTGTTTACAAAAATACATTCTATTTTCAAAAAATACCCTGAATACATTTGTACACAAAACAAAATCCTTCCAGTGCACATAGGTATTTGTATACAGTGGTAAAAAAAATGGGCAATGGAGACATAGTCAAAAATGAGAACAAAATTAAATCTGTGCACAAAAGCATATTATACACTACAAATTACATAATTTAAATCTATACATGCATTCTCGAACTTTACGTTGTTTCTAGTGTGTAGAAAATTGACGTAACAGAACCAGTGATGTATAAAGATTCTGCATTTACATTCTATGCTCATAGCTTGACCCAACTAGTAGTACTGGGGATTAACAAGCACTTCAGGTGGGGCATGAAGCCAGTAGGGTGCAAGCAGGGACCAGAGGGGTGTTGTGAGCCTAGGTATAATATGATGTATAGGCCTTATGAACAATGCTTTTAGTGATGTTGTTGGCTCTAGTCCAGCTAATACTGCTACCGTGTTACAATGTCATTCAGCTGCTACATACACCGTACTGATTATGTGCAATCAAAGTATATGTAATACAATGGGTAAGCAAAATCAAAAACCAAAAAAACGAAGAGGAACTCCAGCAGATTAACTGAAATTTTTTATTCCAGGTTGTGGTAACACAACATGTTTCGGGTCAATGCCATTTATCAGGGTTTTTTTCTATTCCCACTTACTGACCAGCAAAATTTTCTCTTTTTTTAGTACAATGGGTAGGACTTGCTGACTGGGGGTGTTGTATGATACATAAGGCCAAATCTAGCCGGCGCATGCAGAAATAGCAACAGAAAAACATTATTGTCACAAGAGTTGCTTTACAATATCGCTTGATCGATACTGTACTTACACAATCAGCAGAAAACTGCACCGGCCCGGGGTTATACCGGTGAGCACCACGGAGCGATCTTCTTCCGTCTTTCCCAGGGCAAACGCATGCGCAGTTGAATGAAATAGCCGACTTTTTAGTTAAAGTTCGGCTTTTCGTTCCACTGCGCATGCACAGCTGTGCAATGAAAGCGGAAGACGGAAGAGCTCCATTGTGCTCACTGGTATAACCCCGGGCCGGCGCAGTTTTCTGCTGATAGCAGCACCAGCCCAGGGCTTCAGGTAAGTAAATACAACCACCTGTAATGCCAAATGTTAGGCACCCCCAAGTGCTAAATGCCTTTCCTTCTCCTTTAAACATCACTGATTTGGTCAATCAACCTCTGGTACTACTGCACTAAAGCTGAATTCTACATATTAGGTACACACAGTCTAAAATCCATATTTACCCAATCAAACAACAAAGAATTAATACAGTTTGTATGCCCCCGCACTGGAGAAGCCCTGCCCTCTTCTGAACTAAACTGCGCATGCAAAACCTGTATTTCTTGAATCCTGCCTGCAATGCTCGGCTTCTATTGATGTCAGGGCACAGCACCAAATGAGCAAAGTGGAATGTAGTGACCCTGGGTGGATAAAATAAGAGGAGGAGGTGGAGAACTCCCAGTTTTCCCTAAATTAATTTAGCCCCGTTTGGTGCCTTAGGGTCAGGGCACCAGGGCCGGGCCAAGGTATTTTGGCACTCTAGGCAAGGGCTTAAATCAGTGCCCCCCCCCCAACCGGCCCTACATTATCATTTTCCACCTTCTGCCAGCAGCCATTATGTTGCCCCATGTACCTGTGCCAGCACCTATCATATTACCCCCATTTGTACCTATGCCAATGGCAGTCAATCACTCAGATTACCCCCAAACCCCCAATCTGGACCTGTGCCAGCATAAGACAAAACATCCATCATGGTGTTACCCCCAGTCTGTAATTATGCCAGCAGCAACCAAAAAAATCCATCATATTGCCCCTAATTTGTACCTGTGCCAGCAGAAGCCAAACATCCATCATAATGCCCCAAACATCTGTGTACCTGTGCCAGCAGTTATCATATTACCCCCCATTTGTACATGTGCCATCAGTAGCCAATCCCTCATATTGTGCCAGCAGCAGCCAGAAAATCCACAATATTTCTCCAAAATATGTACTTGTGCCAGTAGGAGCCAAAAATCCACCATATTGCCCACAAATATGTAGCTGTCAAGAGGGAGGTGGGGAGTGCCCACAGTACAAATCACGGGAAAGAGGGGCTTGGAATAGGTGAATTAAAAAACTATTAAAGGCCAATCAAACCAAGGTTTAAAAAAAAGGAAACAAAGTCCCCATAAAAATGGGCCCCCCATCATGATTGCGCCCTAGGCGGCCGCCTACTCTGCCTCCCCCTAGTTCCGGCCCTGCAGGGCACACAGGCAGATTTGGGGGGGATTAGTTGCCTGGTGACAAATCTCTTTTTCGGGGTGACTAATCTCCCCAAACTGCTTTCCCACTGGCTAAAATGGTATGTTATGTTCTATGTCCCTGTTGTGATACTAATTGTAACACTCCTACACTGGAGCTGCCATGGTTCCATGTTGCTATATTCGCTGACTTCAGGCAGCAAAGGCTTCTTTTTTTCTCCTAAGCAATAGCAGGAAATGACACATCCAAAGATAAAAGCACAAATCTTTGCACATTAACCCTTTAGGCATTAGAGTTATTATATTACTGGAGCATTTATAGACACACATACAATGAGTGTGCTGCTATTGTCTGACCTATATAGGATGGCAATTTTTCATTCTATTCTAGAATAGCAGTCCTTGCGTGAAAAGGTTGGATTCCTCTTTTTCTTGATCATACGGCTACTAGAGACCAACCTTGAACATTTCTGCAAGTGCATACCCTGTGATGTGTATATAAATAGCTTTCATTTATAAAGGACTAGGGCAAAAACAATCTGTTCCCAGCAGCAGACGATGTGCTGCCTACAGCTTGCCTGAACCCCTTCAAACATGGCAATCTGTCTGAGGGTGAAACTATACTTAGTTCTGTGGCAGCATGTGGAACAAAGGATGAGAATATTTGTTAAATCTGACAATGTACAACAGGAATCTACAAAAGAGTAAGGTGTGCAAGGTATTGCCTTAAAGTACCTATACTCAAACATTAGCCCAAGAAATAGAATCTGAGCATAAAAAAAAAAGGAAGTTTAATATTTCTTACCGTAATCACTTAGTACAGCAATGGGGGGAATATGGACTTTCTAAAGGAGAAATTAAGCCTAAAAATGAAAATGGCTAGAAATTCTGTATTTTATATACTAAAGTAAACAACAGAGATGTTTGGCAAACCTATAACATAATGATCTTGGATATTGTTAAAGCATTTTTTGAGTGTCAGCAACAAACATGCTCAGTGTGCCCTGGGCAGCTGTCAAGAAGCTAAACTGAAGCTAAACTGAAGCTAAACTGAAGCTAAACTGAAGCTAAACTGAAGCTAAACTGAAGCTAAACTGAAGCTGGTATAGATGCTGAGATAAGCGGATCTCTAAGTGATTTGAACACCCATGGTTGGGCCAGATCAGGATGCTACAGTATGTCTAGTTGGCCAAGCACTGCATCAACACATCAGTGTGGTCTTTGTCCAGGGCCTCATACAATATTCTCCAATAAGCTCCTGACTCTGGAGTAACCAGGTCGCCAGGTTTTTATTGACCGATGTATGGGCACCTTTAGGGGCTGTGAAAAATCAGAATACAATTTTTTTGTGATGTGAATCTAAATAAATGACTAATTACCCTTGAATTGGGACTTTTAGATAATGGAAATATATATATATATATATATATATATATATATATATATATATATATATATATATATGACCAAGAATGCTTGGGGTCTAGGTTTGGACTTCCATACCTGAAGGGGGAGAGAAAAAAAGAAAGGTGTTGCAAAAAAAAAAGTATTGTAATAATGTTGCTTTCAGGCATAAAACGACCCATTTATGCAAGATGTTCATGCAGAAATGTGGGTGATGTGACCCAAGGCTGAATTTAGATGCTCTATAAAACAGGTTCCTCCAGGTGCATCTCAACTGCCAGGGGGCCGAGCTCATGAAGAGTAGTCAGTGCTACAGTGCACAAAGCTGCAGAAAATATGGGGTAGGAAACAGAAAGGCCAGTGGTCCTGATCTAAGAAGGTGCTGGACTAGTCAGTAGACAAGCTATATTCACTGTCAGGTGTTGGTGTTGAATAACATGTATGCAGGATAAGCACAATATATGTGTGGGGGGAGTGGAGGGTTCTACATATTATTAATTATATAATTATTTTTCAGAAATGTTTCAAATAAAAGTGATCAGGTCACTTCTACTAAATGCAGCTAACAATATACCCCCACTCGTCATGTCACAGGATCTCTAGTGTAGAGAGCCAATTGTCACTATTTTTTATTTTTTTCTCTGTTTTTTCAGGTAATAGATTCCTTTTGGAACTTAAATCAGTGTGATGGCGTTGGATTAAAATATATTAAAAAATATATTCTTTTTATTTGTTGGCAGAGTGAAATGGGCAAACAGTATACCAGGGATCTCCAGGCCATCGATCATTCTCCTTCAGTGTATTTCTCAGAGAAATATTTCTTTCTAAGGACTCTTACAGACGAGCGTTAATACCTGCGCTCCCCTGCGTTCCGGTTTCATCCATTGAGCCGCAGGAGAGCGCAGGAGTAGACGCATTGAATACTTTTCAATGGGGCTGTACTCACACAGATGCATGTAAAATGCAACATGCTGCGTCCCAGCCTGCGTTCGCCACTGAGTACAGCCCCATTGAAAAGTATGTCTACTCCTGCGCTCTCCTGCGGCTCAATGCATGAAACCGTAACGCAGCTAAAAACGCTCGTCTGTAAGAGCCCTAATAAGGAACAGCTGATTATTTATGTGCATCAGATGTTGACTTGAGGGCAACAAGCACAGGCTTCTCCTGAGACTGAATAGGACATGCAGTCTGAGTAAGCTGACCAATTGGACTCCTTTGTTCAGCACAATCCTCATTGATGCCATTCGAGAGCTCAATTGCAGTGTGTACATCTTACTTGTTATGCAGAGCTGAATGGAAGTGGTTAATGGTGCAATCACTTTGTCCTACTCTGGGCTCACGCCTACATCTTTCTATGGAACTCCTCCTTGTTCTGTTCCTGAATGCTGTCACCTGCTCTCCCCTCTCTTGGCGGTAACTCTGACTAAGCCACTCCCATGCAAACGCTCTCAGATTTGTTCTGTGTGTGACCTCAGAGCTCAGGCTTATCGCTAACAGGTGCTGCAACTGATTGTCTTGTCTCACTTTTGCCCCCAATGTTATGTTTCTGTTGAAAGATCATTTTCCTTTTACTATATAGTACATCCTTGACATATAAAGTAGAATACTACACACTACACGCATTATATGTAAAATACAACACAGATAATTGCGGCACCTATTCTAACATGCATTCCTTAAGGATCGGACACTTTTAAGTTTACTTTTAGGGGGTTATTTATTTTTATTTTTTTTTAAAAAAATTTCCTGATTTTTTTTAAATGAAAATTTGACCAAACTAGAATCCAAGATGTGACCTTATTTATTCTTAAAAAAGCACGAATTCCTCGGATCGGGGACAAACCAAAAAAAATAGCCATAATTTTTCGAATTTTTGTCGGAAAATTTCAAAATAGTCGGATTTTCAAGCTAATTTCGGCACAGACCACCAAAACTTCCAAATAGGATAGGGACCTCTCCCATTGACTTATATACAACCTCGGCAGTCTGAGATGCTGGATTTTCAGACTTTTTGAAGTATTGGGCTTTAATACATTTTTTTTCACTAAAAATTTGCATTCAGACTTAAATAAATAACCCCTTAGTATGTGAGTACAGGTATGGGATGTAATATCTGGAAACCCATTATCCAGAAAGTTCCGAATTACAGAAAGGCGGTCTCCTATAGACTCCATTATAATAAAATAATCCAAATTTTTAAAAACGATTTCCTTTTTCTCTGTAATAATAAAACAGTAGCTTGTACTTGATCCAAACAAAGATATAATTAATCCTTTTTGGAAGCAAAACCAGCTCAATGGGTTTATTTAATGTTTACATGATTTTCTAGTAGACTTAAGGTATGAAGATCCAAATTACACAAAGATCCATTATCCGGAAAGCCCCAGTTTCCAAGCATTCTGGATAATAGGTCCCATACCTGTATATATTAAACATATACAATGTCCTACTTATAGCAAATTTTCAATTGGGCTTTATTATTTTTATAGTTTCTTAAATGATTTATCTTCTTCTGCCTTTCTCCACCTGGGTGTCACTGACCCTAGCAACCAAAAACATATTGCTCTGTGGGTACTGTTGTTACTTTTTATTACTTATCTTTCTGTTTGGGACCTGTTCTGATATTCCAGTATCTCATTCAAACCTTTGCCTTGTAGCTATGGTAAACTGGACTCTAGCAACAATCTAGCTGTTGAAATTCCAAACTGGAGAGCCGCTGAACAAAAAGCTAAATAATTTAGAAAACACAAATAAAATAAAAAAAATTAATCTAAAGCTGGCCATATATGCAAAGATAATGTTATACAAAAGGAAGTTACAAAGATATTCGTACTGTGTGTAGAGTGTCCAGACATTTTTCGCATAATGGCCATTTAGTTGATCGGACAGGTCAAAACGTTTGTTTAATAACGATAATATCTCTGCATGTATTGCCTATCTGATTATATCAATGGGGGACTGTCACTAGTATTTGTCGGACATAACTTTCGTACAATTGCTGTCTGTGAATGAATGGCCAAAACATTGTCTGATGAGGCAACTTCGGGCGACTTCAGAAATCTGAAGAAGAGGAGATTTGTCGCTGGGCGACTATTCTCACCGTCTGCCACCATCCTTAGATATAAAGTGTATAACTTTGTGATATAAATAAAATATCTTTATTTTTTGGAGTAAAATTGTTGCGTCATGAGAGGTGTGGCCTAATATGGAATGATGCGAAAAATACTATTTTGTGATATGTTGGTACTAATATCTTTAGGCTTCTATGATTAAGGGAAGGTGTTCCCGAAACGAGTAAGGCCTATGTATTTCTACAGTACTCAGCAAAAAAAACCTGTTTTTTACCGGAGTGCCATCCTCCTGTTTGTGTATTTATAGATACTTTTTGCAGTTCCGGAATAAGTCAAATAAAGAAATCACTGGCCACATTGTATAGATGAATATCTATATTTTGCTCATGTTTTTTGACTCTCTGGCTATTGTTATGGATGGGTATACAATGACATTCACTGATTAAAGTCTGATGTTATTCCTGATAATGTGATTGGACAACATACCACAACTTTTGCGGCAACAGTGCAAGTGTAAACACAATGCTACATGACCAGGTCAGATTGGTGGGAAGGCCACAAAGACCCAGTTCTATGGTGGCAAAAATCTGGGGTGCACAAGTTTGAAATGCAACCCTGGTGGCAATCAAGCAGTTAATGTAAATACATAGGATAGAGCATGGGATTTTAGCGCGCACGTGAATTGATTGTTACACAGAAATGTAATAGTGTCTTGTTTAAGGTAGTAAGATGATATTGTGTTTATGTAATATACAGAAGGTTCTATACTGCAGGGAAAATTAGATTTGCTGTTTATATATAAGCAAGACGCTGCTTTTGACATACAAATCATTTCAAATCTGTAGAGGAAAAATAATTAATTATAAATCATAATAATTTCAAATTTATAGAGGAAAAATTATACTTATAAATCCAACACTGCTAGACAACTTGTTACGGTCTTTAGGTCTCATGCATATTACTGTTTTAGCTTTCATTGTGGCACGACTGCAGATTGCATGCAACTCTGTTCTTATATGTTTTTAGCTACGTCTTGGGACTTATTTTGACATTTATTATGCTCCAAAGTTGCTAAATCTGAAAATACTCCAGCTAAAACCTATCAAAGTCATGTAGAAGTCGATGGCAGATGTACTTTTTACAATTGTGTAAATAGCGGTTGGGAGTTGGGTAAAATTTTGTTTTTAAAATAATGAGATAAATTCGGTATTTTAATAAATACCCCCTCAATGTGTGGTTAGCATTTCTGCCTCAAAGCACTCTGGTTTTGACTTTGGTTCAGTGTTGTTGTGCAATGTTCCTTTAAGAATCCTGTTTTGATGTTGATAGACCTAGATTACTATAGCCAGGGGCCTGTCATCTAAGTTTACTAAGGCTTTACTAAGACTTTAGGGCCTGCATTTGCATAACAGATAAACTATACACAATACAATGGTAATGGGAGCACAAGTCTGTGTTGTGTATGTACTGTAGATACACCTGCAGTAGTCTGCAAACACCATGTACCTGAATACATAGGACATTTTTTTTTTTTTAAATATATTTTTATTGTTTTCTGAAGTAAAGCAAAACAGGGGGGGTACAGAAATGAAAAAAAAGGGGGGGTAGAGGAGGGGGGAGGTCTAAGCCAAAGTACAAAATATCCAGGTCTCCAGTACAATTATATGTTAATACAATGCATCATGATGATTAAGTACAACAGTGGTCTCCAGCAGGGTATGTCGCCAGAAGCGAGCAATTGAAAATGCATAACAGATCACCACAATAAAGTTTTCCTGTGTACCAAAGCATTCCGGGTATCAGGGTTCCCAGGAGGGCCTAAACCTTGCAGAATCTATCGGGCCTAGATGTATGTCGAAATCGTCCGTCTTAGGGCGTCAAAAGTTGAATATAATCGTCTGTATCTCTAAATAGCAACCATCTCAACCATATGTCTCTATATTTAGAGTGTTGCTTGCTAGAGAAGGTAGATAGCTCCTCAAATTTTGCAATTTCATTGACTTTCATAGCCCATTCTTTAACAGAGGGGGGGTGGCAGATTTCCAAAGTCTGGGGATAAGTACCTTGGCGGCGTTAAGTAGGTGTCGCTCTAATGACACATCTGGGGATCCCTCTTCGTTCTCCATTTCCCAAAATAATAGTATTCGAGCAGGGGAATCAGGTAATACCCTACCTAATATGATAGAGCAAAGCCGTAGAATCGTGGCCCAATATTCGGCTAGACCGGGGCATTCCCAAAAGATATGCAGAAGAGAGCCAACGTTGGCTTTACATCTCCAACATAAGTTACTGACAGTGGGATAAATATGGTTCAACTTAACCGGTGTATAGTACCACCTACACAGGATTTTGTAGTTCAACTCCTGAATTTTACAACATCTAGAGCTGAACATAAGGTTAGTTATACCCCTCCTATGTGAATCTTCTGAGATGTCCAAGCCAAAATCCCTTTCCCAAGCCTTTATGAATGACAGTTGCTTCTTATCTATTACCAGCCCTAGTATATCATAAATAAGCGATAACGTATGTCTTGGAGGGATCGTCTTAACACATAGAGTTTCAAATGCAGTTAGTCGTCTCCCCATCGTTTTATCGCCCCCCAGGTAGGCATAGAAATGTTTGATTTGGCAGTATTTATAGTCTTGGAGGCTTTCATAAGGTCTGGCTTGTTTAAGAAGGTCCAAGCTAGCGAGTCGTCCTTTCTCTAATACATGTACAAATTGAAGGTGGCCATCTACCAACCACGCGCGAAACGCGTTAGGCCTAAGAGCGGCCGGGAATGCCGGGTTATTTGTAATAGGCATTAGAGGCGAAGGGAAAGAAGTAATTTTAGGGTTACATTTTACTAGGTCCCATGTCTTCAAAGTATTATAGGACATTTTGACCACCTTATCCTTTCATGAGAACATTAGTGATCAAAATCCCTTCTCTGCCTGAAGTTGTTTTCCATTCTGTGATAAAGGAATTGGGCTAGGCATGGCATATCTGTATTAGTTGATAAAGTTGATGTTTTCTACTACTAAGTGCACATTTCCTTCCATTTTCTTTCCATTACTCTGGCCCCTTTTGTGCCCCACAATTCACACTATTGTGGGCTCCCACCCCTTCTCTCATTGGTGACCCTATCCAAGTTCCTCAAAGATATTTCTCCAAAATGTGAATTTGTTAGTTATAATTGCTTGACCAATCGAGCTATTACCATTTATGTGAATGGGAAATTACTCACAGCTTGGCAAATAGAAGCTCTTAGCATTTATGTGAATGGGAAATGATCAATTGCATTTTTATCACCACCACATAGAGTAGTAATAGCAATTGCAATAGTTAACAGCAGAGCTGCCAACAGGCCCGGATTTGTGGAAAGGCCATCTAGGCCTAGGGCGGCAGGATTTTAGGGGGGCCGCATGCTGCCAACCACCAGGGCCGGAACTAGGGGTAGGCAGAAGAGGCACGTGCCTAGGGTGCATGGGTGGAGGGGCGCCAGGCAGGTACCTCTTCTGTCGCCTTCCCCTAGCTCAGACCCTTGTGTCTCACATCTCGGGCAGCTCCTCTTGCCTTTTTAGCTTCGCTCTTCTGCACAAACACACACATCGGACTCGTGTCCACCACCGCCGTCAGCATCGAGCATGCACCTGTGCGCAAGCGCGCTCACATGCGCGTAAGTGCGCACACACGCTTGACTCTGGAATCAGCGTCATGCGTGCCTCTGCGCATGCGTGCGCACATGCTTGAGAAGAGGGCTACATAGTCAGCGGGTTGCCTAGGACTGACTTGGCCCGGCACTGCCAATCACACACACATTGGTTCAAAAACACTGGGAATGCGCTGAAGATACAATCATTTTTTAAATTTCCTATGCGCCAATCCCCATTGATGATGAAAATTTGCACGAATAAAGGGGAGGGAACAGGGGCGATGAACGGCAGTCGTCCTAGGGGCGCCCACTATGTAAATCTGGCCCTGGCTGCCAATACACTTGCTATGGTAAGGTTGTAATAATCAGTGGCCAAGGTGTGGTCTAAAAACCTCCTGGGAGGTCGACATTTCTTCCAGCATTCTATGTTACATTCATTCATACTTTTGAGACAAATAATTGCTTTGTTCATATTATACATATTACATTTCCAGCTTTTAGTATGTTATATTCATAGCACCTTTTTAATTGATCTTCAAAAAAAAAAAGAAGAAAGAAAGACCAATTGCAAATTGTCTCAGAATATTAGACCACCACACCCTAAAAGCTAATTTAAAGATGAAATACCCTAACTGGAATTTAAGCAATGTCAAACCATTCCTTCTTCCATTTAGTGTCACCTGCAGTTAGCAGCATTTACGGTCATGGTTGATGAGACAGTTAGCTGTCGTTCACAGCAGGTGGTGGGTAGCTCATATTAGTTACTAGAACATAAATCTTCTCATCGAGTGAAAATAAAAGAAGTTAGTGTGCAAGTAGAATACATATCCAATTGGCCTACAGGCCTGCCTGACACAAAGTGGTTAAAATCTGTATAGTTGTTCTTTATGGAGTGTCTTGCTCAGTAAATAATTCACCAGGCAGATTGCTTGTCGTCCTAGACAAGGATGTCTTCTGAATAGCTGTAAAACCACAGGAGACTGCGAGAATATGTACTCACACAGGGACAGATGTGAGCTTGGAGGCACAAAGGCTTATGTGTGTGTATGTATGAAAGAGAGACATCGCATGCGTATTTAGTTGCACTGCATGTGTGTGTTTTTCAGATACTTTCAGCCAAATTCCAGCTATACTAGGTATCTCTGCATAATAAAAAAAAAAAATGGTTTCCAAATACATTTATTTATTTTACCTTCCCTGAGCAAGAGTTTAGGGTTTAAACTCTTGGAACAGGGCCCTTATTCAATACTAAAATAGTGGCATAGCTGCTGTTGACATGTTGTCAGGAACTCCCTGGGTTTGATTCAGGTACCTATTGGATATTGGAAGCTGATCCTTCTGCTTGAGCCACAGGAGGCTGTATAATATCAGCCTGACACTGACAAAATATAACCTTTGACTCTGCCTCCAAGTCAATCTTCCCTCATTCATGGCCCCTGTCCAGCTTTGGGAAATAGCTTGTTAAAGGGCTATTAAAACCCACTTCCCCATCTCTCCAATGCTGGATAATTAGCCATACTGCTGACTCCAAACCCTGAGTTCCTGAGATCTTGTCCTTGATTCGGTGACCTTGATCCTGATCCTATTTCTGCAACCTTGTTTCTGATACCCTGCACCCTGTCTAGTATGTCCTGCCCTTGTTCCCACTATTCTGATTTTCCAGTTTTGACTCGGCCTGTTTTTGGATTCTTGCGGCCCGCCCTTGACCTTCAGCCTGTTATATGGACTTGATTCTTGCTGCAGAAGTGTGTGTGTTCATTTTTTCTTTATTAAAACTGTTAGTTACACAGCACATTGGTTCCTGTCCGTTAATCAGTAGATATTCCTGACACATGTCCACCTGTCCTTATGCACGCACACATTTAATATTCTACCTATTTGGTGTATTAATTTGGTGTGTTTTGCTCGAACTAACGATTAAAGTCACTTTTAAAGGCACAGGCACAGTCCATTTGTACAGGGTCGGACTGGGGGGCCTGGGGCCCACTGGGGCTGCTGGTCCAGGGCCCCCCTCCGCTGCACATTTGCGCCACCGCGATTGTGCGCATGCAGGCTGCCATGAGTGTGCATATGCGCATGGCCGCATGCACTATGTTTTTGCAACAAAACTTGCCTCCAAACCAAGAATTCAAACATAAGCTCCTGCTTTGAGGCCACTGGGAGCAACATCCAAGGGGTTGGGGAGCAACATGTTACTGGTTAGGGATCACTGCACTAGAGACAGGAACATTAAACTTTAAACTTAAATTTTGTGAAAACTGTAAAAAACAAAAGAAAGACAGCAACTGAAAAAAGATTTTGTTTATGGTGAACAGACTGAAAACAACTGAACTGAAAAAAAAAAGTGTTTCGAAGATGAACAACCCCTTTAATGTCATTGACAAAAGCATTGTGTAGTTTTGAAATTGTATTTATGCGATTGAATTACTTGTACCATCATGTTAGAGGAATGGGTATGGATGTAGTAAATGAAGTGACTGTGGGTCTCTAAGAAATGATCCATTTTGAATTTAGAATAATGCAACAGACAAAAGTAGTAAACGCTTATTAAAAGGCCCTCCTAAGGGTAAGGCCAGACGAGGAGATTCGTGGAGGTTTTGTCGCCTGGCGACTAATCGCCATGTCTTTTACGCGACCATCTTCCCTAACTGCCTCATCGTTTTTTCCCCATAGGCTACAGCGCAAAATCGCCAGTCGCCAGGCGACAAAACCTCCCCGAATCTCCTCGTCTGGCCTTACCCTTAAGCTATGTAAAGGTGCATAGTGAAGCATGTGTGTGGGGAGGGTAATATAGGGAGGAAAAAGGTCAACTGAGTAAAGGCTTCGCTCACTGCTGTGGCTATTCGGTGATCGACCATGTAACATAAGCCTAAGAAGGAGTATATGAGTAAAGCCGGAGTGCTGCCTGGGGAATGCACTATTCAAAACATACTGGAATGAATTCTCAAGGTGCCTTTGTAGACTCTGATGTGAGGCACATACAATGAGTCTCATCTAAAAAGGGCTAGGTGCAACTGCAGGAGTCCTAAGGGATGAAATTAATGGCCCTGGGCGCTAAAGGGGTACATCTGGACAATACTAGTATACTTAAAATTCTGACAAAGTTGGGCACTGATGTTGGGGATCAGGCTCACAGGTGGTGTTATGGGATCACATCAAGGCTAAGTAAAATACATAAGTACAACGGAAGTGTGACTGATCTGGCCAAGTTAGCTACAAATATACAAAAGAGTTTGTAAGTAAAAACCTCTGTATTTGTGAATACATACACTTGCATAGATACTAAATGACTGGTGAAACAGGGGACCAGGGAGTGTGCATTGATCAAAACCCCTTTCTTTTGTATATTTGTAACTAACTTGGCCACGTTGGTCGCACTTCCATTATACTATTTTGTGTATTTTAGTACTTTAACAGAGTTGCTCTGCAGAAAGAAAGCCAAACTTCCACGTGGTTGTAGCACCCCCACAGCCGTCCCATTAAAGATGGTCACACACGCGCTGATATTATCGTATGAAACAAATTGTTGTATAATATTCGGAGCATGTATGGCAGGAAACAAGCTGATAGATATCTGGTGGCCAGGACAAAAGCCCTACAGCTGCCATACACAGAATGATATTGGTTGCCGATTCGGTCACTTTGAAGGTGGACCCCAGCTTGTTTAAGGTAGGCCACTAAGGTGATCCGTCTGAAATATGGAAAATATGGGACTTTACTGTATATACATGTGTTGAGTGCACTTAAATGAATGATCTAATTAATTCCATTCCATTCTGTTTAGTTGTTGGACCCATGTGTGCTCAGCTCTGCATTTAGTTCAATACCAATCCATTGCAGTTTTTAAATTTAACAAGCTTTATTCTTTTGTGTCCAGCAAGTTTCCATAGATCCTGCAGAAGGACCCAAGTTTTGCCACTGGATTACCCTGATATGGCCCAGTACATGGAGGCGTGGTCTCGCCAAATGAGCGAATCTAAACATGTATGGCCAGTTTTCATTAAACATCAAATTCTTATTAGTTCTTATGACCAGTTTTTCTATATTTTAAATGGTAGTATACCAAATTCATAAAAATGGCTTCTGGAACTAAAATTTACAATCAAAATAAGTTATGTGATATGAAGGGCAAAGTTTGGTAAAGGTCTGGTCACCTATAGCAACCAGCTGATAGAATTTACTGGCCACCTATTTGAAAGCACATTTTGGTTACAGCACGGCGCAAACTTTGCCCCTTTTATTACATATGGGGGTTAAAGGGATACTGTCACGGGAAAACATTTTTTTTCCAAAACGCATCAGGTAATATTGCTGCTTGAGCAGAATTCTGCACTGAAATCCATTTCTCAAAAGAGCAAAAAGATTTTTTTTATAGTTAATTCTGAAATCTGACATGGGACTAGACATATTGCCAGTTTCCCAGTTGCCCACAATCATGTGACTTGTGCTCTGATAAACTTCAGTCACTCTTTACTGCAGTACTGCAAGTTTGAGTGATATCACCCCTCCCCCCCAGCAGCCTAACAACAGAACAATGGGAAGGTAACCAGATAGCAGCTCCCTAACACAAGATAACAGCTGCCTGGTAGATCTAAGAACAATACTCAATAGTAAAATCCAGGTCCCACTGAGACACATTCAACTACATTGAGTAGGAGAAACAACAGCCTGCCATAAAGCAGTTCCACCCTAAAGTGCTGGCTCTTTCTGAAAGCACATGACCAGGCAAAATGACCTGAGATGCACCTATAGTTACACACCAATATTACAACTAAAAAAAATACACTTGCTGGTTCAGGAATGAAATTGTATATTGTAGAGTGAATTATTTGCAGTGTAAACAGTGTAATTTAGAAATAAAACCGACATCATAAAAACTATGACAGAATACCATTTTTATAAGTATAAAAATGTCATATTCACAAACTGGAAGTAAGGCTTTTGTGAATAAGATATTACTGTATTCTAATGACATTTAAATGCAAAAATACAACCTTACTCCAGTTTTGCTTTACCCTACTTTTGTTAACCCCTCCCCCCAATACGTTGCTATGCTAATTAGCAATTATTCTTGATGAGTGCTGCAGACTGCACTGGTTTCAGTCTGTGTGCGTCTACATGAAACGGAGATTGCCATGAAAAGCGCAAAAGCAGGCATTTTTGTTTCTGCTTAGTGTAGCCACACTCAGGTTGAAGCTGTGCCTGTCAGAGCATCTAGAGGCAGCTGCCAATTACATTGCTTCTCTCTACCTCATTAAAAACTGCAGGCAGGGAGAAGCGTTTGAACGCAGTGTGTGCCCTTGCCCTAAGCAGTCATTTTAAAACAAGGAAGTCAATGTGCTGCCAAACACACCATGATGCAAACAGATCAAACATAAGTACAACACATATTTGTGTATTTATCCTGTAACATAAAGAATCTTTCTCACTAACAAAATCCGAAGAACAATTGAATTGTTCTTATTCTTATTTATTAAATTGAAACTGTACAAATGCTAAGAAAGGAAACCATGCTGCAGGGCATAATGTCTGCTTTAGAATGTAACTGAGAAATGTTTTATTTTTCTGTCTCAGGGATTAAAAATGGCTATTGCTGAGCTAGAATCCCAAGTGGACAGCTAAGGATCATGGGAGAACACCAATATTTTTTTATCAGTGGTGCAGCTTGAGATCTGTCTACCCATCATCCATGTTGTCTCCAAATGGCGGCAATACGGGATCAAGGATCGTGGGATGTGAGGGGGAAGTGGAATTTGTAACACTGGTCCTTACCAGGGCCCCCCAGTGGCAGTCTGGCTTCTTATCCCCTCCATCAGGCATCCAATTGTGTTTCTAATTCCATTGTAAGATACCAGACAGAAGGCCACCTGGGTGGGGGAGAGTAGGGACATTATGTCACCGCTGGTTGTGGCCAATCAGACTGGTTTCTCATAGCCGATACAGATATACAGAGAGATGCCATAAGGCAGGCTGAATTTCCCTAAAATGGTCTGAGCTACAGAGGATTGGTTGTGGTGGTGCAGTAGTGGCTACTATGAACTATCCCCTCCTAATCATCTCATGAAATGGGGCTTCAGTAAGAGTTGCCACCATTTCTGGAAAAAAAGCCTTTCTTTATTTAGTTTTTCCCTATTAAGAGCAGAGACACATTGGAGATTTGGGGAGATTTAGTCACCCCGTGGCAAATCGCCTCTTCTTCGGCAACTAATCTCCCCGAACTGCCTTCCCGCCAGCTAGAATCTAAATTGCCGGCGGGATGTCACTTGGAGCGCTTCGTTTTCCGAAGTTGCCTCACGAGGAAGCTCTCCCCAAATCTTCCTCGTGAGGCAACTTCGGGCGACTTAGGAAAACCAAGAGCTCCGAGTTCCATCCCGTCGGCAATTTAGATTCTAGCTGGCGGGAAGGCAGTTCGGGGAGATTAGAATTAGATTCTAGCCGGCGGGAAGGCAGTTTGGGGAGATTAGAATTAGATTCTAACCGGCGGGAAGGCAGTTCGGGGAGATTAGAATTCGATTCTAGACGGCGGGAAGGCAGTTCAGGGAGATTAGGGCAGAGACACACGTGGAGATTTTGGGAGATTCAGCAACAAATCGCCTCTTCTTCGGGCAACTAATCTCCCTGAACCGCCGTCTAGAGTCTAAATTGCCGGCGGGATGGCACTCGGAACGCTTTGTTTTACGAAGTTGACTTACGAGGAAACTCTTCCCTTAATCGCCCGAAGAAGATGCGATTTGTTGCCAGGCCCCGATTCTCTGCGTGTGTCTCTGCCCTAACACTGGCATCAAGCATTATTATTACTGGCTAGGCAACAACCATAGTAGAGTTGGATGGGCAGACTTACCCTTTTGCTTGGTGTTTTTCCCTTCATACTAATTTTATCAGCAAGTAGGAAAAATTCTACAGGACTATTTCAGGGTATAATGGTCCTATAATGTACAAAATTGCTCAGTAATCCATTTGAATCAAGGATACCAAGTACAATGTGTATAATTTCCACAAGCATAATTGTTTTTTCATTTTAACGCATGCTGCATGCATCAAAATATAGGGACTACTGAGGCTTTTTTTGTTTGCAGTCTGACATTATACCAATAATAATAACGTACTGCAAAATTTAAATGTAATTCATTTCCTAGGAAGAGTAGATTTTTGGAATATAGATTAAAGCTGGTGTTGTTACTATTGTTCCCTTTATTTACCCAGTGACTGATGATATGTTTTTTCAACCAAATCTGACTTAGTTGCTTGTGAATATCAGGCAGGAGACCTTGGGGATATAGGAGGGTTTGTGGTAGGAGAGCAGACAAGTCCCGTTTTGTTAATTGTGGACCTCAGGGACCACCTAGTTCAGAAAGCACTTTAATTATCTGTGCCTGTGGGCTGGACTCGAGCTATAAGGGGAAATGCAGTGCAGAACATGTTATTTCCCATCATATACACATATAGAAGGAACCTGATACCCAGGAGGCAAGACAAGTTGCCTAAAATGGTATTAAAATGGTATTATATATAAGTTGGGTAATTTAATATATTGGGCAGGTTGACTGCTGGGATGTGAGTCTCTGATGATATACCATTTATCTGACACAGCTACCAGCTGGATTACCCCAATTTAAACCATGTGCATTATCCCTGTCCCTGGCCTAGGCTGCACTGTATATTTATTTGCTGCAGGGCAAGTGGGGTACTAGACATTCATCCCATACATTTTTATCTTTCCTTTGTCTAATGGATTTGTATTCAATAAATTCTATAATTATATTCTTCTAGTCAATTCTGTTTTCCCTAAAGATAGCCATTCACTTGGCTCGATGATACCCTTGACTGTCCTATTTCTCTCAAGATAGTTTGCAGGCCCAAGCTATTCTGAAGGCATACCAACTGTTATGTAAGGGTGGCAACTAGCGATGGGCGAATAATTCGCCTGGTGTGAATTAGCGGCAAATTATCGTGAAAATTCGCCGGTGTCAAAGAATTATGGACAAGTGAAAAAAAAGTCGCTTGCATCAAAATCACCGCACATCAACACTATTCAGACGACCATTGACTTTAACGCCGCCGTCAAAATTGACGCGATCGACTTTTCGGACGCGCATCCAAAATTGATGCATCAAGTTTCACAAATTTTCTGCCGTTTCGATAATTTTGCGGGAAATTCGCAAATTTTGCGAAGTGTAATGGGAGAAATTCGCCTATCTATCACTAGTGGCAAATCACCTTAGAGCCAACTCTTGAATAACCTTATAATTGAGAGGGCCAGATCAGTTCTCTAAAGCCTTTCAGTACTACACATGCTGTAAGCAGCCAAGGCATCATAGTACTCTAACACCGAACTCTAACACTCCATTGTGTCACATGATCAGAATGAACAATCTTTCCATCAACGTGGGTTGTTGGAAAAGTCATTCTCTATAAGTGTATGACCATCATCATACTTAAAGACATACTGACACACACCTGTGAAATTCTGGAATATGTCAATATTACAAAAATGCTAAAATGACAATTCAAACATTTAATTGGGAGTGACTGGGAAATCATTTTATTGGGAGTGAGTCTACCAGAATGAATGATCCTGGGCAGTCACCATAAAGGAGAACTAAGTCTTAACAATGAAGTTAGGTATAAATTCTGCACTTTATGCTTTGAGTTTCCATACCAGCCCAAGGCACCCACAGCCCTTTAGCAGTTAAAGGGGAACTAAACCCTAAAAATAAATCTGGCTAGGAATGCTGTATGTTGCAAACTGAATTTATTGAACCAGACTAAAGGTTATCCAGGCCTTCAAAGTTGTTGCAGGAGTTTCCCATCTTGGATTCTGTCAGAAGTGCTTGAGACACATGCTCAGTGTGTTTTCAGCAGCTGATGAGAAGCTAAGTCGCAAATTTTCAAGCAAAAAATGAGGTTTGTCTGTCATAGAAGCTGATACTAAAGGGCTGATTATTAAATTCTAATGCAAATTGTGTTATTTTATGAGCTGGCATACCGATAATTTGAACTATTTCCTAATCAACCTTATATTGTGACATTAATATTATATATACTGTATTCAGTATGTTATGCATAATAGCCTCTAAGCTCTAAGATCAGTAGTAAATGACAGCAGCACAGAGCATGTGCAGTGAATCAACAGAAAAGACGATGGGGAGCTACTGGGGCATCTTTGGAGACACAGATCTTTACTGTTAAAGGGCTGTGGTTGCCTTGGCTGGTACAGAAGCTCAAAACATAATGTACAACATTTCTACTGTACCTTCTTCTTTAGTTAAGCTTTAGTTCTCATTTAAGATCTGTGTCACAGGATGTACCCCATGTAGCTCCCCATCTTCTTTTTTGATGATTCACTGAACATATTCTACTCTATTTTCAGTTACCTGAGTTTATGACTCACAATAACCCACATATTAAGAATATAAAAAGTCACAATACAAGGCCGAGTAATTCATTCCGTTTCTCATTACATGGTGGCTTAGAAACTAGAGCAATTTGCATAAGAATTTAATACTTAGCGCTATAGCATTAAAACGTTAGCTCTTGTGAGTATTGCCCTCAGATCCTATTTTTTTACTCTATAATCTGTCGTAGTAAAATTATTGTAAGACCCTTGTTCATTATAAATAAATGTAAAGCGCTGTGTAACTTACTATATAAATAAATGATGATAAATGATAATCCCCCTTCTGTGTGTGCTGACAGGCACAGCAATGACACAGCATTAGTTAGTGCACAGACAGGACAGAAGGACAGATTTCAGCGCAAAAATGCATACATTTCCATTTCAGTGCAGAGATCTGCCCCTATCTGCTGTCGGAGCAGAACAAAAGCAAGTGGCTCTATGTTTTCTCCTTCAATATAGACTCGCAGGAGGATGTAGCACCTGGGGCAGATTTATCAAGGGTTGAATTTCGAAGTTAAAAATACTTGAAATCCGACCATCGAATTTAAATACGTTGAATTCAAATATCGAATTCAAAGTTTTTTCATCGTATTCTGCGGTCAAAGTAAAATCCTTCGATCGAACGATTAAATCCTTCGAATCGAATGATTTTACTTCGACTTCAAAAAACTTCGAAAAATGCTGTAGAAGGTCCCCATAGGCTAACATAGCACTTTGGCAGGTTTAATTTGGCGAAGTATTGAAGTCGAAGTTTTTTTAAAGAGACAGTTCTTCGATTATCGAATGGTTGAATATTCTAACTATTTTACTTCGAATCGAATTCAAAGTTGAAGTCGTAGTATCCAAAAAAATTACTTTGAATTTCAAATTTTTTTACTTTGAAAATTCCCTCTAATTCACTTCGACCCTTGATAAATCTGCCCCCTGGTGTGACATGGCCCCTAATGCTAATCAAGTACTTTCTTGCATAGAAAAAAAACTGTACTTACTCAAGGCATAAAAATTATTTTTATAATCGGTAGTTTTGTTGTTTTCTCTAGAGAAGAAGCGCTTCAAGGGGACTTGATAAATATGTTAGAAGGCATAGTAGACAGGCAGCAGGGGATCTTTTTTTAAACAGAAGAAAGCAAAGGAAAAGAAGTTGCTACATTAGGGTAATGTCACAATTAGAGCTTTGTTGCCGGTGGGAGATCACCACTCCCTTGGGCGACAAAGTGTCTGGAAATGCCCTGTTATTCAGACGAATGTGGATCACTGCATATAAGGTGTTTACTTTTGTATTCTCTATAATTATCTATTTACCTCATATAAGGCTCATAGGAGACCCCCATAGATATGCAGTATATACCTACAGAGCAGCAGTGAGGTTACTGTAACCTAACTACATTGTCTATCTTTTTATAGATCCCGGCAGCAGCTTCTATAGACTCTTCTTGCTCTTTCATAGCCATAAACCACCCTCTTGCTGCAAGCAAAATACCTGAGGTTTGAATGGAATTAGAGCAAATGTCTGATTTTGGAGGGGATGAATCAACCTCATGAAAAGTTCAGGCATTCGTTGTTTGCGCACATCTGTATGTATGAACTAAAGAATTAAATACAACCCCTCTGATTGTTATCATCAGGGTAATGAAACAGACAAACACTCTCAAGATGATAGTTGGCCAATTTGGTTGAAAACACATTTGCTGTCTGGGAAACAGCAGAAGTCTTGTCTTGCTTTATGGCAGGGATCCCAGGTCTACTATCAGGTTTGCATACACTTTTGCCTTGTCTTGTGGGACGGTGTATCTGATCTCAACAGTAGCAACCAGAGATCATGTTCATTTTCAGGCTGGAGAGATATCAATTTGGAAAGCCAATTTTAAAAAAAGAGCCAAGTTGCAAAGTTGCCTTGCACAGGCTGTTTGGGCTGAACTAAGCCTCTGTGTAACTACAAATCAATGGACTGAGCAGATCTGCTTCTCTCAGCCTGCAAAAATATCCACAGCCAGAGCCAACAGCCTGTGTGTTCATAGTCTAAGGGTGATGGCACATGGGGTGATTTGTCACCATCAGGCCTCTATTTGTGAAAGGCCACCAAGGCCCTGGCCTAGGGCTGCAGATATTATGGGGCAGTATGCCGCGCAGCGGCATTCAAGTTAGTTGCACATGCACGCATATTCAAGCTGTGCGCATGCGCATATACATGCACGCACAAGGGGACGCAGAGGGGGATGCCAACAGGGAGGGAAAGGAAAGGGCAGAGAGATGCTGATAGGGAATGGGAGGTGGATACGGACAGGGAAGGGGACAGGTACAAGGAAAGGAAGGGGAGGTGGACACGGACAGGGAAGAGGAGGGGGACACGTTCGAGGAAGGGGACACGGACAATGAAGGGAAGGGGTGGGGAAAACAGACGGAGAGGGGATGCATACAGGTAGGGGGAAGGGGGGCAATGAGTGGAGACAGCCTAGGGGTGCCCCGTTTGTAATTCCAGCCCTGGGTACCATTGGTTAAATCTTGCTGAAAGTAAAACCAGTGGCAGCAATCTGCCTTCACCCTGTAAAATTGCAAAAGGAGGCAATTTCCCATGATTAAGCCAGATTGCACTGAGTTATAGATTTTGCTTGTGATCTGAGCAAAGTCTCTTTCAGAAAATTTGTTGCCCACATTATTAAAGGCCCTTAGGGCAGTAACACATAGGGGTAAATTTATCAAAGAGTGAAGTTCCGCCACTAGAGTGAAATTCCGCAGCTCTCAATTCATTTCTATGGGATTTTGAAAGGCGTATTTATCAATGGGTGAAGTGAAAGTTCACCCTTTGATAAATACGTCTATAAAAATCCCATAGAAATGAATGGAGAGTGGCGAAATTTCACTCTAGTGGGGAACTTCACTATTAACTTCAATCTTTGATAAATATACCCCACAGGGTGATTTGCTGCTGCCCTTAGAGCAGTGAGACACCGGGGAATTTGTCACCCATGGAAAAAATGTGTAACAGAGGGTCAGTGGCATAACTAGATATTACTGGGCCCCACAGCAAAATATTTTTCAGGTCCCTAAAATGTCTAGAGGATGACCTGTTCTACCAATGTTTATTGAAATAGTATATGAATTAGAGCCTCATGGGTCCCCCATACCTCCTGCAGCTGCAGGGTCTGCTTCCTCTGTAGTTACGCCCCTGCAGTGGGTGCCAGATCTCCTGAAAATGCCCTGCCATTGCCTAACACTGCGATCACCACAAGCAAAACATATTTATTATTATATATTATAATATTATATTTGCCTCCCTTAACATTTTACTCGTAGCAATCATAACATTAGCGCAGATAGCGCATTTTTACCACAAGTGACAAATCTCCCCTATGTAATTGCACTAAAATATAATAGACTGGCTATCAGCCCGATATCACTCACCTCAAGATGATTTCACCAAACAAGCAGATCTCAATGTGTATGGCCACCTTTAGAGCTAAAGCTGGCCATACACGGGCCTATAAAAGCTGCCAACAGACCAAGTCTGCAGCTTATCAGCCCATGCGTGTGACCCTCCAACGGGCTTCCCCAATGGTTATCTGGCCAAAAGTCAGCCATATGATGATGCAGTCCCGCGATTTGACCGCCCATATTGGCAGCATTATGATCCAATCATTGGGCCCTAGGGCCTACGATTGTATCAGCCCAATATCGCCCACCTCAATGTGGGTATATTGGGGAGAGATCTGCTCGTATGGTGATATTGCCAAACTAGCGGGTCTCTATGTGTATGATCTCCTTAAAGGATCAGATTAAAACGTGGGCCTATGGATGGCTTACACTAGAGGACTGCATTTGCTTCACCTGATTTGGATTTTCAAACAAATATTCAATAGGTCCGACCTCTCAAAGTGCACATGCACAGACTGATAAGGTGCTGACTGGAGGGACAGAGTCTGTTGATGTTATCAGTTTACAGCCTCATGGGTGATTGTGTCACTTTATCTAATGCTAGCTATAGTCAGGGCCGGATTTACCCTCCTTGCCCCCCTAGGCCCAGCTACTGTGCCGCCCACCCCCGCCCCCCCCGTAAGCATTTTCTGGATGTGAATCTTTTTCCAATCAGGACATTTATGCAAAAGTGGATCAGATGGATCAACTAGCAGTTAGGCTTGTTTGAGATATATCTATATATATTCTCTATATATAGACACCTTTTTATACATAGATGCAGAGAGAGATGTGTCCATTGTTTTGATAAGTTTGTCAATTGTGCTACAGTGGGCAGCCGCAGCATCAGTTAAATATTTATTATAAAATAAAAAAGTCAAATCTTGGCAGCATCATAATCTTTGTAGTTCCTATTTCTCAGCAGACATTATCCCTTATAATACATGAGTGATACTCCGAGTTCCCTGTATAACTCAGCCTGCAGCCTTGTGCCTTTATATGGTCACAGAACAACCCCTCAGTGACTTCTAATATCCTTATCATTTACAGTAGGGGGTACATTATCCCTTATAATACATGAGTGATACTCAGAGTTCCCTGTATAACTCAGCCTGCAGCCTTGTGTCTTTATATGGTCACAGAACAACCCTCAGTGACTTCTAATATCCTTATCATTTACAGTAGGGGGTACATTATCCCTTATAATACATGAGTGATACTCAGAGTTCCCTGTATAACTCAGCCTGCAGCCTTGTGTCTTTATATGGTCACAGAACAACCCCTCAGTGACTTCTAATATCCTTATCATTTACAGTAGGGGGTACATTATCCCTTATAATACATGAGTGATACTCCGAGTTCCCTGTGTAACTCAGGCTGCAGCCTTGTGCCTTTATATGGTCACAGAACAACCCCTCAGTGACTCCTAATATCCTTATCATTTACAGTAGGGGGTACATTATCCCTTATAATACATGAGTGATACTCCGAGTTCCCTGTATAACTTAGCCTGCAGCCTTGCGCCTTTATATGGTTACTGGACCCCTCAGTGACTTCTAATATCCTTAGAAGGGCCCCGCCCCTTTTTGGCATAATCCCGCCCCTTTGATGTCACGCCACATTTTTGTACCTGCCCCCACCAGCCGGAATTTTTTTGGGGAAAAGGTGGCAACCCTAAACACAATACAGGTATGGGACCTGCTATTGGGACCTGGGGCTTTTCAGATATTTTGGGTCTACATTCTAAAAAAATTATTCAAACATTAAGTAAACCCAATAGCATTGTTTTGCCAACAATATTATTATTGTTATATTAATATACTGTATAGTATACTAGAAAATAATGTAAACATCAAATAAACCCAATGGGCAGATTTTGCTTTCAATATGAATTAATTATACATGGCACTAATTTATTATTACAATAAAAAGGAAATCATTTCTAAAAATTTTAATCATTTGAATAAAATGGAGTCTATGGGATTATGGCCTTCCCATAATTTGGAGTTTTCTGGATAACGGGTTTCTCGATAACGGATGACATACCTGTACAGTTTAAATGGCAGTTAATTTCTCTACTAATCGAATTACCCTGCTCTACTTTATTTAGACAGCAATTCCTGCAATAATGTCTCCCTACTCCTGATTCTGCTGTTAAATATATTTCTTTTGCACAGCTTTTTAGAAGTATTAGTGTAATGTGTGTTCAGCACTTGGGGAGGTCCAAACAATTCAAAACTAATTTGACATATTTGGAACAATTGCATATAATAGTAATGACTAAAGCTGGCCATAGACGCAAAGATCCGATCGTACGAATCAACGTACGATCGGACTTTCCCATCTCCCGACCCTCCACTAACCATTCAGATCAAAGTCTTTACCATTCCGATCAAATAAGAACAGATCACCCAATGTTCTTCCCCTGACAGCAATCGTACGATACTTATGTCTGACAACACTAGTGACAGTCTCCCTCTGAAAATCGTACGATCGGCAATACACGCAGAGATATTATCGGCAGACGACAGAAATTTTCTAACCTGTCCGATCGACCAAACGACCGATCTCCGACGGACGAAAAATGTCGGGACTCTCTACGCATGGTCCGAAAATCGTACGAATCCACGATTCGTACGATCGGATCTTTGCGTCTATGGCCAGCTTAATAGTAATTGATAGTGCCAATGTGAACTATACATACATACAGTATATCTCTGTGATCAGTGCTGGTAGCACAAAGGTATTTACGTCCACAACTCAGCAGCCCTGGGGCCAGCTGTTGGGCTTTATTGTTTCAAAGCTAAATAACTCAAAAACCTTCAATAATAAAAAATTAAAACCAATTGCAAATTGTCTCAGAATATCACTCTCTACATCATACTAAAAGTTATCTCAGAGGTGAACAACCCCTTTAAGTCTATAATTAAACAATAACAGGCGGCTCAACATAAGCACTGGCATAGAAAGGCTTAACCGATGAAGTTAATAAACTATGCTTCTTAATTGTAATTTTCTTTGATCTATTTATTCCAGTTAGAATTTGTTTTATGGCATGAAAAATACTGAAAAGTAGTACACGAACACACCAGTTAATGTACAAATACTCCAGTTTATGAATTTGATGTTAATTGTTTGTGTACAGCAGTCTTTTTAACTCGAGTTTCGTGAATTCTCTAGAAATAAGAAAAAAGGGGGTGACCAGCCAAGATGTTTTGTTCTTGGGTATTGTTGGAATCATGTTACACCATTCCCAGGTTCAGTTTCCAGAGAACCAACATTGCTTTAGCACTGATACCAAGGGGTAAATTTACTAAGCGGTCGAAAATTTGCCAGCGACAGCTTCCCCATCCCTACACTTTGCCAGGCCAAAATTCGCTCCGACTAATTTATTAATATGCGAAGTTGCGTCCATGGTGCCGAACGATGGCGAATTTTCTCTAGCGTTTCTTCGGCAATTAAAGTGAAGACGTGCTAGCGTTCACTTCTGCCTTCGTTAGAGGTCTTCACTCAGGCTAATTTGCATACAGCAGGCTATCACTCTGAAAAAGGAAAAGACGCCAGCGTTTTTTGGGACTTAGAAACTTTTTTTCCACTAAAAATATGATTTAAGTTACAGAAGATTAAGGAAGTCCTATGCACTCCATTGCACTTCGCCTGGTCTGAGCTGGCGAAGGCAAGTCTGGCGAAAGAGGTAAAATCAGTAAAATCCACATCTTAGTGAATTTGCGGAGTAACGAACATTCGCCAGAGCTAAAATTCGCCTGGCGATAGAGTGCGAATGAGCGCTAGCGTCTGTCTCTTTAGCTAGCGAAGTTACATCTACGCCCATTAGTAAATCGGCGAAGTGCCTAAAAGAGTTAATGCTGACGAATAATCACTTCGCCCTTTAGTAAATCTGCCCCCAAGGGTGATTCTTACTCTCTGGGGGATGTAACTGTGATGAAAAATAGAAATTCCTTAGGCAACTTTAACAGAGGTTCTGTTCTCATCCTTCCTCAGAAAACATAATAACTTTGGATGGATGGTAAAAATGCAGTTTGTGAGAAACTAAATCTATCATCATGGCCCTTATTCTGTGCCCTCACCGGGGCCCCTACCAGTCAGTATGGGGGTTGGATGGCTACTTGCACACAGGGCAGTATGTTTCCAGTTATCTGTGGAATTTACTTGCTCTCTGCGCTACTGCTTGGGATTTTTTTTAACTTTCCCACTGGTTTATTTATTAATTTAAATATGGACATTAGTATAATATTGATATTAAAGGCTTATAACCAAATATGCAATAATTGAAAAATATATAAAAATGCTCTGTATTTAGAAAATCAAATGTAAATAAACAGTGGGTCATATTCTTACAATTTCAGTGCATTTTAATCAGGGCTAGAATTATCAAAGGGCACGCGGGGGGGGGGAGTATAGAGAGAAATACATAAGGTATATGCAACTCTGACTGCTTGGAGTTATAGTAATACAGCGGCTGCTAGGGCGCAGGATAGATATCCATAATCTATTTATTTACTCCCACTTCAAATAGTTGCACCGGCCTTCCTGCATCCCCAGGGACCTTACATTTTAAAACGGGATTCCACAACCCACAATAAAAAAAAAAACCAAAAAACATTGGGGCTGATTTACTAAAGTGCGAAGTGACTAACGCTGGTGACGATTCTACAGCGTTAACGCCCACAGGGACTTAGCCGATTTACTAACAGGAGCAGGCGTCACTACGCCAGTGAAGGAGATAGACACTAGCGCTCATTCGCACTCTATCGCCAGGCGACTTTTTGCTCTGCCGAATGGACGTTACTCTGCAAATTCACTAAAATGCGGATTTCACTGAACTTTAACTCTTTCGCCAGACTTGCCTTCGCCAGCTCAGACCAGGCAAAGTGCAATGGGGTGATAGGACTTCCTCAATCTTCAGTTATTTACGTCATATTTTGTTAATGGAAAAACTTCTAAGTTCCAAAAACTGCATGATAGGCTGCAAAAGTCCTAAAAAAATATTTTCGTGTAACCAGTTTCCCCCATACATTTTCTAACATATAGAACATTATTTTACAGTGGGCTCATGTGTAGGGCATTAAACAACTCTATTGACTTTATTAAGGTTCCCTGGACATGTCTAGTTATTAGTGTCAATGTAATGTATAAGATGCAACATGTAACAGAAAGAGGTCCATTCAACTTTAAATTTCCCGCCATAGGCAAATAAGCCTGAGCGCAAGACCTCTAACTAATTTTGCGCTAGGCAGAATTGAACGCTAGCGCATCTTCACTTTGATTTGCTCGCAAAGCCGAAGTAACGCTAGGGAAAATTCGTCCATTGTCCAGGAAAAAACTGAGCATTGTAGTAAATTAGCTTTGTCCCAGCAAATTTTTGTCTGGCGAAGTGTTGCGATGGGTGCAAAGCCGTCGCTGGCGAATTTTCAACGCCAAGGGGCCGATTCACAAAGGGTCGAATATCGAGGGTTAATTAACCCTCGATATTCGACTGGGAATTAAAATCCTTCTACTTCGAATATTGAAGTCGAAGGATTTTAGCGCAAATAGTGCGATCGAACGATCGAAGGAATATCCTTCGATCAAAAAACTTAGGAAAGTCTATGGGGACCTTCCCCATAGGCTAACATTGAGTTCGGTAGCTTTTAGATGGCGAACTAGGGGCTCGCAGTTTTTTCTTAAAGAGACAGTACTTCGACTATCGAATTGTCGAATGTTCGAACGATTTTTAGTTCGAATCCTTTGATTCGAAGTCGTAGTAGCCCATTCGATGGTCGAAGTAGCCCAAAAAACACTTTGAAATTCGAAGTTTTTTTACTTCGAATCCTTCACTCGAAGTTAGTGAATCGGCCCCTTAGTAAATTTACCCCATAATCTTTGACAACCTGCTGCAACTCCACTTGACTTTTGTAGTTTGAGACAAGTCTGAAGAGCACAATAGATTTCAGAGCATTTTAATTCTGTTAATTATTAATAATTGTTCTGTGGGATGTGCTTTATAGTTAGCTAGTCTGTAAGCTATTTGCTTTATTCAGTTAAATTTGAAGAGGCAAAAAATTGTTTAGAAGAAATATTTAGAAATAGGAATTCATAAGGGGCATATGTTACGTGTTACGGAAAAAAAAAGCTAAAATAAATCAAAATTGTTACACAGTCTAAAACGATGTATTTTATAAAGCCATGAATGTGTAATGGACAGCCCTGAATTTGTGCAGAGGCCACAAAGGCCGGACCTAGGGCGGCAAAATTTAGGAGGAGGTATGTTGTCCTCTGGTAGCCGGGCGGGAGATTTGGCAGCTGTTTGAATGTTAAACAGCTTTTGACTGTCCTGTTTAGTGAAGTGACATCAAACTATTTTGTTTTGTTATGTTTGTTATATGAATACATATATATTGCGTTGCTATTAGTGGAAATTTGCTTTCTTTTTTCTGAGATTTTCTTCTGATGATGCAAGGAGGGCAACCACTTGCGCTTCAGTACTTTCTGACAAAGGATGTCAAATCACTGATTAAATGAAAGGAAATTGTCCAGGCATTATTCTCGAAAGTGATTCCAATGCAAATCAATGCAATCTGACATTCTTTCCAGCAGCTCAGGCATTTCATCACAAATGCTACGTTGGCAATTGAGTTTGCTCTTGGAGATAGCCTAAGAACTTTCCATTGTAGTTTTTATTTTTTTTGGAGTTATAGCTTAGTGGAAAGCTTCTTGCATTATCTATAACCCTAATGCCTAATTTGCAATAGTCTTTTAGAAGGTTTTAACACCAAATTATCCATAGGATGTTAAAGTATTTGTAGATATATTTGGCAGAAGCTCTTTGTGAAAGAGTCACTCTTTGGCCCTACTCAATTCCCCTTGCCCCCACTCCAGCTCCCCTCCACTCCTCTCCAACTGTAAAATTGTCCCCCTTCTTGTCTCCATTGACTCCCCATAGTCCTCTTGTTGCAGCCCTGCCACGATAAAGCTGGAGATAGACGTGCAGTTTAACCCTTTGTAACAATCCAACGTCGCAATCTTCCAACCTGCCACTAACCATTCAGACTAAATAAAGTAGTAAAAGACCAAATCAGACAATGTTATGCCCATGACAGCAATCGTATGGAAGTTATGTCTGACAAATAGTAGTGACAGTCACCCATTGACATAGTCAGATAGGCAATACATGCAGAGACAATATCATTATCCATCTGAAATCTTCAAACCTGTATGAGTTGGGTGTCAGATAATGAATGACAGTTAGATCCAATATACAGTATCTTAAAGGGGGGCTCCTTTTGCCTAGAAGATGTATTAGATTTCACTCTATTAAAATCACCAGACATCATGTCTCTCTACATGCAGAATTTGTGCAAAAGGCAAAGAGTACTCCACTTATCTGGTGGCACTGCAACATAGTGTATAGTGAAGTAATCCTAGGGCAGAACTGGGGTAAGCAGAAGAGGTATGTAACTGGGGTGTCAATGGTGGTGGGGGGGCACTAGGCATGTAACTCTTTTGTTGCCTATCCCTAGTCCGGACCCTTGCCCCTCCTTCTCTTGCTGGTCACTCCCTGTGATATCAAGACCATGTGTGGGGGGCCAGTTGGGTTGCCTTTATAAGCATACATAAGTTGAATATGCACAGAGATATAGGGCAGAGTATAGTTGTGAACTGCTTTTGGCATCAGGATAAGTTATATGAATTATATCTTCAGTGGTACCCAAAACCAGTGTAGGGACATAAGGAGGATACTTATGTTGGATTAACTGACAGTAGAGTACTTATTTTTTAAAATGGCAATTTTCTATTTATGATTACCCAATGGCACATACTACTAAAAAAGTATATTATTATTATAATGGTTCATTTATATGAAGCAGGGTTTTACACATGAGCTGTTTTACTCAGTATCTTTTAATAGAGACCTACGTTGTTTGGGGGGTATAGTTTTCCTTTAATCTGTATTTTAATTATATTTTATATTTACGTGAAATGTATTTCTAACACTGCACTTATTGTTACTTATTAATGCAGTGACTACTAATTTACTACTAATTTATTGTCTTGCTGTACAGTACTTTGCCCTCAATGAGCGCTATACAAATAAAAATATACATACATACATACAGAATAAAATAACCAAGGAGCAAAATCAAATAGCTGCAGACTCCATATATGCATAGAATTTAGAGTAAATATAATCAGTAATAGTGGAAACTGCATTGTCAGTGAGTCTCTAAGATTATGAGGTTGTTTATGAGCTTTCTATCCACCTTCTATGTAAACACTGTAAGCATGCAACAGAAGTGTGGCTGGAATTTTTTATGCTCTCAGGTCCCACTCTGAAAGCACTGCGTATCTTGACAGCGCTATATAAATAAATGATGATGATAAATGATGATGATACTGCCCGGCGACAAATCTCCTCTTCTTCAGGGGCAACTAATCTCCCCCGAACTGCCTTCCCGCCGGCTAGACTATAAATCGCCGCGGGATGGCACGTAGAGCGCTTGGTTTTCAGAAGTCGCCTGAAGTTGCCTCACAAAGTAAACTTCGGGCGACTTCCGAAAACTAAGCACTCCACGTGCCATCCCGATGGTGATTTACATTCTAGCCGGCAGGAAGGCAGTTTGGGGAGCGTAGTCGTCCAAAGAAGAGGAGATCTCCCCAAATCTGACCGTGTATCTGTGCCCTAAATAAGAGCACTAGATAATAGGCTTGCTCAGACTGAACCTTGCATTGTTACTCATTCCGAAAAGTTATTATTGGCAAATGAAGTGGATAATGGGCTTCTTTTTCATTCACTTGCCCAGTAAAGCGTGTGTGTGTGTCTTAAACACAAATATCCTTGTTCCCTGGGATGGACCATCTATACGAACCTCCAGTTAAGGTTGCCAACTGGGCGGTATTTTACTGGCCTGGCCGGTAAAAATGATGGTTGATCCCAATGTTATTAATAGGGAAAAAAGATAAATATATAGGAAGGCCTGTATTTTTTTTTTCCAGAAAAGATGGCAACCCTAATTCCAGTGTTTACTTTACTGTAAACAGGATCACTTAACCAATTCACTGCCATTTGTGTAGAACGATTTATGGTGCACAGAAAATCCTTAAAGGGATACTGTCATGGGAAAAAAAAAACTTTTCAAAATGAATCGGTTAATAGTGCTGCTCCAGCAGAATTCTGCACAGAAATCCATTTCTCAAAAGAGCAAACAGATTTTTTTATATTCAATTTTGAAATCTGACATGGGGCTAGACATATTGTCAATTTCCCAGCTGCCCCAAGTCATGTGATTTGTGCTCTGATAAACTTCAATCATTCTTTACTGCTGTACTGCAAGCTGGAGTGATATCACCCCCTCCCTCCCCCCCCCCAGCAGCCAAACAAAAGAACAATGGGAAGGTAACAAGATAACAGCTGCCTGGTAGATCTAAGAACAGCACTTAATAGTAAAAACCCATGTCCCACTGAGACACATTCAGTTACATTGAGATGGGAAAATAGCAGCCTGCCAGAAAGCATTTCTCTCCTAAAGTGCAGGCACAAGTCACATGACCAGGGGCAGCTGGGAAATTGACAAAATGTCTAGCCCCATGTCAGATTTCAAAATTGAATCTAAAAAAATCTATTTGCTCTTTTGAGAAATGGATTTCAGTGCAGAATTCTGCTGGAGCAGCACTATTAACTGGTTTATTTTGAAAAAAAATTTTTCCCCATGACAGTATCCCTTTAACCTCTTCCTTTTTTCAGGCAAATACATGCCATTAGGACTCAATCGCCTCCTAATTGCTGTTGCCGAGTTTAAGGTGTGTGCTTAAATCATAATCCAGCGATGCCTTCTCAAGCGTTGCCTAGTACAACACAGGACTGAGCTTCGACTGGGGAGAGAAATCAGAAAAAAAGGGTTCATGCTGCACAGGAAGTCTTTACATATTTTTGCCGCTGAGAGCACTTTAACCCCTTTCTTACGGGAGACTCCAAGAGCAGCATGTGCTGCTGGTGATGGAACATGTGACAACACAGAAGGAAATTCTTTAATTGCAGCTTGTAAAATGGCTTCAGTACAGACATGTTACAGTATATTCACATTTCACTATGTATTTTTGCAGGGATATAGCCAGCAGCTGAAAATAACACCTTGCAGTGCCACCCACTTCTAGGCAGGTCTTACTGAGAATTAAAATAGGCCCTGGCATTTCAGGTACACAGAGGCCCAATCAGCCCACATTGAGGCCCAAACAGCTCCCACCAGCCCACTAAATACTGACTTTCTATGGGACCTTATAGCAGCCCCTCTGGCATTTGCCAGAACCCACAGATTGCCAGTCATAGGGGATAAAAAATGGTGGTGGGGGAGGCTGTGTGAAAACTGTTCGACATAGGCAGGGCCAGGGTTTGGGTAGGGCAGAAAGGATATTTGCCTGGGGCCCTCTGCATCACAGGGGCTCTTTGTGAGGGAGAATTGTTGATAAAGCACAACTGGTAGATCTTTTCAGTTTATTCATGAGGATGTCCAAGCTTTTTGCCCTCCAGCTGGTACGAATTTGCAGATCCGCAGAGGTCCAGTGAAGGGGATGTCTTGTAATATTAGAGTTGTAGTTCAACAAAAGGTAGAGGGCTGCAAGTTAGGCGTCCCTGATCTATTTCCTCAACTCATAAGATTTGTTTACATTATATAAGATCTGGTACAGAAGGATACTAGGCACTAGATAATAAACAGTGAATAAAACAGAATCTGGGGCTACTGCATTGGAGCTTGTGAATTGTCCATTTATTAATAAGGGGGTTATTTATCAAGGTCCGAAATTCTCTCAATATTGGCAGCTACAAACTCCAATCTAAACCGCTTGGGGTTTTAACGCTTATTTATTGCTTTGCAGTAAATACTCAGATTTTCACAATTTTTTCACCCAAAACCTCAGATTTTTGCCCGAAACCTCCGAAAACTTCGGGGTATGGCACGAGACACAGCGCGAGACACAGCGCAATAAAATCATTGGGACTTCTCCCATTGACTTATATGCAACCTCGACATGTCTGAGATGCCGGGATTTCAGATTCAGAGTTTTCCAGCCTCGGGGCTTAATAAATTCAGAAAAATTAGTGAATTTTTAAAAGCCCGATTTAAAAAAATATGAATTTTTCGTGATTTTTGCATTCGGGGCTTAGTAAATAACCCCCTAAATGTACAGTTATTTTTTTATGGTTTTATTAACCCCCATATTTCTCTAAGGTTCTTAGGACTCTTAAGGTGGCCATACACATAGATATCCGCTCGTTTGGCGATTTCGCCAATCAGATTGTGCGCCATCCTGTGATCCCCTGTGGTGGTACGGATTAAAACAGACCATAGGACTCCATTATATTCTGACAATTTAGAATTGCATTTTATTGCAGTCAGGTTTCAGTGCATTTTTTTAAAAAATACAATGTGCTGCATTTTTTGCTCTTGACGTTGGCTTATAAGAAAATAGAAATGAGGGTTGCGTTTTGAACTCAAAAAACACGCATATAACAGTAAGTTATGATTTTTTTCACATTTAGCAAGTGCTTTAAAAACACACAAAAGTCTGTATGTAATCTATTTCACTTTATGTTGCCATTAAAATATTTCTAGCTATGGATTAGAAATTGCACAAGGGCAGATGTTAAAGGGATGGTTCATCTTTAAAGAAGAAATCAACCCTTTAGCAAAAAAAACCCTACCTCCCACCCCACGTAGACCCCCCTCCCTCCTCCCTCCAGCCTAACTGCCCCCCGGGAAAAGCCCCTAACTGAGTTCCACGCAGTCATCTTCCAGGTCTTCGGTAAGCAGAGAAGGAGACCGGCGAAGCTGCGCATGCGCAGTTGGAGCAATTTACCATTTTGCGCCAACTGCGCATGCGTCGAAATGGACGGAAATTGCTGAAGCGCCGGAAGAAGACATGAAGACCAGGAAGATGGCTGCGGTGAACTCCGATGCCTGAATCGGCGCAGAGGGGTAAGTAAAAAGTTAGGCTGGGGGGGGGGAGGGTCTAGGTGGGGTGGGGGGTAGTGTTTTTTTAGCTAAATGGTTGAATTCTCCTTTAAGTTAACTTTTCGTATGTTATGGAATGGAAAATTCTAAGCAACTTTTCAATTGGTCTTCATTATTTATTTATTTATTTTTTATAGTTTTTTAATTATTTGCCTTTTTCTGCTAACACTTTTCAGCTTTCAAATGGGGGGTCTCTGACACCATCTAAAAACAAATACTCTGTAAGGCTACAAATGTATTGTTATTGCTACTTTGTATTAATCGTCTTTCTATTCAGCCCTCTCCTATTCATATTCCAGTCTCTTATTCAAATCAATGCATGGTTGCTGGGGGTACTTTGGACCCTAGCAACTAGATTGCTGAAACTGCAAACTGGAGAGCTGCTGATTAAAAAGCTAAATACTTCAAAAAACACAAATTATAAAAAGATGAAATCCAATTGCAAATTGATTCAGATTATCACTCTCTACATCATTCTAAAAGTTTATTTAAAGGTGAACGCCACCTTTAAATAAAAATTGGCAACGTAAAAAGATTGGAGCCCTCTGGTAGGAGGTATATAAAATAGGAGGAGCCAGTTTGCTGTCCTCATGTTGGTTGTTTACTTAAAACTTCCTAAATGTCCGCCCAATGGCCTTCCTGGTGTATATACCAGCATGAATATATTAATGTTAGAAATAATATTGAGGTCAGGCAATAAAAGCTAAATAACTCAAAAACCACAAATAATAAATAATGAAAACCAGTAGCAAATTGTCTCAGAATATCACTCTCTACATCATACTAAAAGTTAACTCAAAGTAAACAACCCCTTTAAAGGGAGGATCTTAAACTTCAACTCCCATCATTCCTTTAGCTATTCAGTCCCTCTCCTATTCATATTCCAGTTTCTTATTCAAATCAATGCATGGTTGCTAGAGTAATTTGGACCCTAGCAACCAAACTGCTGAACCTGCAAACTGGAGAGCTGCTGAATAAAAAGTTAAATAACTCAAAGACCACAAATAATAAAAAATGAAATCCAATTGCAAATTGACTAAGAATAACCCTCTCTACATCATACTTAAAGTTAATTTAAAGGTGAACTCCCCCTTTAAAGGGATCCTGTCATCGGAAAACATGTTTTTTTTCAAAACGCATCAGTTAATAGTGCTACTCCAGCAGAATTCTGCACTGAAATCCATTTCTCAAAAGAGCAAACAGATTTTTTTATATTCAATTTTGAAATCTGACATGGGGCTAGACATTTTGTCAATTTCCCAGCTGCCCCTGGTCATGTGACTTGTGCCTGCACTTTCTGGCAGACTGCTGTTTTTCCTTCTCAATGTAACTGAATGTGTCTCAGTGAGACATGGGTTTTTACTATTGAGTGCTGTTCTTAGATCTACCAGGCAGCTGTTAATTTGTGTTAGGGAGCTGCTATCTGGGTCCTTCCCATTGTTCTTTTGTTTGGCTGCTGGGGGGAAAAGGGAGGGGGGTGATATCACTCCAACTTGCAGTACAGCAGTAGAGTGATTGAAGTTTATCAGAGTACAAGTCACATGACTTGGGGCAGCTGGGAAATTGACAATATGTCTAGTCCCATGTCAGGTTTCAAAACAGAATATAAAAAAATCTGTTTGCTCTTTTGAGAAATGGATTTCAGTGCAGCATTCTGCTGGAGCAGCACTATTAACCGATTCATTTTGAAAAAATTTTTTTTCCCCATGACAGTACCCCTTTAAATAAGAAAGGGCAACGCAAGAAGAATGGAGCCCTCTGGTAGGAGGTGTATAAAGTAGGAGGAGCCAGTTTGCTGTCCTCCTGTTGTTGTTTACTTAAAACTCCCTAAATGCGCCCAATGGCCTTCCTGGTGTATATACCAGCATGAATATATTAATATTAGAAATAATATTGAGGTCAGGCAATGTAGACACTGCATCTCTATGAGTTTGTGATTGTGTGCACAAGTATCTATTGTAGCAGTTAAAAGAATGGCCACTGAGTTATTCGATCACATTAGCCTCTAACTCATGTCACTGCTGAGCCAAACATCTCACAGAAACTCATCATCTATTTTACCATCTCCAGTTATTATATCAGGGGAAAGTAGCCTGGTGATTGTGTTCATCCGCTCTTCAGGAGAGAGAGAAAAAATAGTCCCATGAATATCTAATTATATTACATCGTGCGAACTCTTTTACTGCATCTATAGTGAACCACTTTGTCATGCTTTTTACGTGTGTACTTTGCTTTCATTAACTTGCCCTCAGAAATACTTAAAGAGTGTTTTCCTTCCCTAAGCACAAGGCAAGAAGCTGGGAAAGACCCGGTATCATGGGGCGTAGAGATTGCAAACCCCAAACCCACGTACAAGAGGAGATGCGAGTCAACCAAACAGACAAACGGAAACGCCGGCTCTTGCTTGAGTGACGGGAAAGGCAACCAATCCAAAGGCGAGTTCTCGTTCCAAAAATCGCCGGCAGCCAATAGCATCAATGCATCAGGTTTGGTTGTCCTCTAGCCGCTGTGACTGAGCCTGTTGTAGTGAGACAGAGTGGCCAGTGCGGGCGGCGATGTGACGGAAAGTTGGTTTGTTCTTCATAGCGGCTACCGTGGCCACCGGAGCTAGTTCCAGGCGGGCATCAGAGAGACCGAGTCTCCCAGGGAAACTGCTTGGTCTATTGGGCGCCTCCTGTTATACTTTCGCCGCTGATAAGGGGCGCTCTGAATGCCAGCCATGATCGAGAAGGGGGCAGAAGTATCGGCCAAGAGAAAGGGCAGGAATAACGCTGCCAACAGCAAAAGTTTGGGCCCGAATGTGAATGGCAGTAACTCGTGGGAGGAAGGCAGCTCGAGCTCCTCAAGCGATGAGGAACAGGGTAGGTCAGCAGCATGTGGTAGCCTCGAACTCACTCCCCTTCCATTGCCCTTCCTCCTCCTCCTCCTCCTTCTCTCACCCAACCTACACTTTCTGCTCATCCCTTTCCCTCTCCCCTTACTCCCCAATACTCCAGCTATTCCCAAGGCTTCCTTCGTTCCCCACTTGCTGGCCACCTACAACTTCACGCACCCCTGTAACCAAAGGCATCCCATGGTCATGGGGAATGATGGGAGTTGTAGTTTAAAATCCCCCCTTGTTGTTCACCTTTGAGTTAACTTTTAGTATGACGTAGAGAGGGATATTCTGAGACACTTTGCTACTGGTTTTCATTATTTATTATTTGTGGTTTTTGAGTTATTTAGAATATAGTCCATGAGCAGCAGTTGAGATGTATATACGTGTGTGTGTGTATATATATATATATATATATATATATATATATATATATATATATATATATATATATATATGTGTGTGTGTATATATATATATATATATATATATATATATATATATATATGTGTGTGTATGTATATATATATACACACACACACTATGGATTATTGCATTCTGGGTAATGTAGTCCATGAGCAGCAGTTGAGATAGAAATATATTACTAAAGATTACTGCATTCTGGGTAATGTAGTCCATGAGCAGCAGTTGAGATAGATAAATATTACTATGGATTACTGCATTCTGGGTAATGTAGTCCATGAGCAGCAGTTGAGAGATATAAATATACAACAATGGATTACAGCATTCTGGGTAATGTAGTCCATGAGCAGGAGTTATTACAACTCTTTCAAATGGCTATAATTCTAGTCACATGTTAACTACTTGGCAGCTTCACCCCCAAACTACCCCTCAGACTTACCTTCTCCACTCTCTCTGGTCATGCAGGTGGTGGGGGCATGCGGGTCGGCCTGCAGTTCCAAGCAGTAGTTCCTGAATTTGACCAGGGTAAGTTCCATCTCTTTTTCTGCTTCCTTTACTGTTGTAATATTGTCGGCTGTGATAGCCTCAAACGCGCACTTGCCACTTCATTTGTTCTTTATTTCCCATCATGGTAGAAATGTGGGTCTGGCAATCTCTCTGTGCTATTCTATGACTTCTGTTATATGCTTTCTGGTGAATGCCTAGTGTTGCATTTATTTTCTAATTTTGCATTGATTGAAATAGCAACTTTTTCCTCCTACCTCGTACACCTACTGTTCATTGGAAGAACAGCAGGGAGAAAACGTGTTTTGCAAACGTGCTGCTGGAAAATGAGATGTTCTCTGAGAATCCAGTGGATCTGTCTGGCTACTTGCAAAGCAGTCAGTGTGGATTGACAGTTATCTGGCTGTTTATCTGCATTGTGATTGAGGATTTAATGTGCCAATTGCACATTTGGTTTAATAAATATAAGATCTGGCCAATCTCTGGCCTTCAGGCTGTTGTTTGACTTCAACTCTCGGCAGCCAGGGGCTGTATTGCAGCATAGCATGACGGGTCTAACAACAGAACAATGGGAAGGTAACCGGATAACAGCTCCCTAACACAAGATAACAGCTGCCTGGTTGATCTAAGAACAGCACTCAATAGTAAAAACCTAGAAAGTCAAATGCCAATTTCAAAATGAACTGCAGAACTAAAGCTGGTTGCACAAAAGATGCAGATATTTTGTTCTTAAGGGGATTCTGTCATGATTTTTATGGTGCAGGTTTTATTTCTGAATTACACTTTTTACACTGCAAATAAATCACTCTACCATGTAATATCTAATTCCTGAACCAGCAAGTGTATATTTTTTTATTTAATACCGGTGTGTAGGCGCCATCTCTGGTCATGTGCTTTCAGAAAGAGCCGGCACTTTAGGATGGAACCGCTTTCTGGCAGGCTGTTGTTTCTCCTTCTCAATGTAACTGAATGTGTCGCAGTAAAACCTGAATTTTACTATTGAGTGCTGTTCTTAAACCTACCAGGCAGCTGTTATCTTGTGTTAGGGAGCTGCAATTTGGTTACCTTCCCATTGTTCTGTTGTTAAGCCTGTGGGGGGGGGGGTGATATCACTCCAATTTGCAGTACAGCAGTAAAGAGTGACTGAAGTTTAGTCAAGTCACATGACTGGGGGCAGCTGGGAAACTGACAATATGTCTAGCCACATGTTGGATTACAAAATTAAATATAAAAAAATCAGTTTTCTCTTTTGAGGAATGGATTTTAGTGCAGAATTCTGCTGGGGCAGCATGATTAATGGTTAAGATTTGAAAAAAAAACATGTTTTCCAATCACAGCATCCCTTTAAAGGGCAACAAAGCCTACCAGTACAACTCCAAACCCCAACAACCTGTGTAGTTGAATCTTGCTTGTACTGCAGTTGATGCTTGATGGTAGAGCCTGGTACTTGTCGGAGTGCTTCATTTTCCAAAGTCGCCCGAAGTTTCCTTGTGAGGTAACGTCGGACGACTTCGGAAAATGAAGCGTTTAGAGTGCCATCCCGCCATCGATTTAGATTCTAGCCAGCGGGAAGGCTTTTTGGGGAGATTAGTCATCCGAAGGATAGGCGATTTGTCTCCGGGCGATTAAATCTCCCCGAATCGTAGCATGTGCCCTAAAGAGTGACTGTTTATCAGAGCACAAGTCACATGACGTGGGGCAGCTGGGAAACTGACAATGTGTTTAGACCCATGTCAGATTTCAAAATTAAATATAAAAAAAATCTGTTCTGCTGGAGCAGCACTATTTTGAAAAAAAAAAATAAATAAATAAAGAATTCCCATGACAGTATCCCTTTAAGTTTGGTTTGTGCATTGTTTGTGCAGACTATTTGCTTTTACGAGAGTAGCTGCTGCATTACTGGTTTGTTTAAGGAATTCTCAACGGTTTATGATGTCATGGGGTGCAGCTGTATTCCAATTTGTGGAAAATGCCTCTGTGGAGGTATGTAGTATGGCTTGCCCTGTTTGTGTATACTATATATAATATAATAAATTAAGCTACTAGGTGTTTATAAATGCATATTTATATTATTGCTGAATGCTGTATTAGAGGTTTCCCTGGAAAAGAGCGCAGACAATACCTTGCAGTTTTTTCTGCTGCTGCGACTCTCCGGGGATGTCCGCTGTGACTGAATGGGGTGCACACTCTCGTCCCTGCTGCAGATGCAGTAATTTCGCAGCCTGTTGCAGCTTACATCATCGGAGAGCTCTGCTGTGCCTAATTTGATTCCGGGTGCTTTGATCCTTCAAAAATCTGGGTCACCTGGAGCCAAGTCTTTGTGTATTTAAATATAATTTTGACTGTTCTATAATAAAAATGTATTTTTCAGATTTTTATTGACTTCTAAAAAAACAAAAGTTGCAAAATAAATAATGCTTAAATAGGAGCTGTAAAGTATCAATGTTTTGGTGTATCTCATTCCATTTTCCCATTTTTTGGTGCAAGGGTCTTAGGACAGGGATCCCCAACCTTTTGAACCCGTCAGCAACATTCAGAAATAAAAGGAGTTGGGGAGCAACGCTTGCATGAAAAATGTTCTTGGGGTGCCAAATAAGTGCTGTGATTGGCCATTTGGTAGCCGCAATGTGGAATGTCAACCTCCATTGAGGCTCTGTTTGGCAGTACACCTGGTTTTATACAACCAAAACTTGCCTCCAAGCCTGGAATTCAAAAATAAGCTCCTGAAGCTAATAAGTTTTGAGGCCACTGGGAGCAACATCCAAGGGGTTGGAGAGCAACATGTTGCTCACGAGCTACTGGTTGGTCGAAGTACTGCCTCTTTGAAAAAATTCTTCGACCCTCTAGTTCGCCACCTAAAACCTACCGAGGCCAATGTTAGCCTATGGGGAAGGTCCCCATAGGCTTCCTAACAATTTTCTGACTGAAGGAATATCCTTCGATCGATGGATTAAAATCCTTCGAATCGTTCGATTATTCATTCGATCGTAGGAATATCGCAAAATCGATATTCGAAGTCGAAGGATTTTACTTAGACGGTCGAATAATGAGGGTTAATTAACCCTCGATATTCGAACCTAGGTAAATCTGCCCCTAAATTCAGTGCTTCCTGTTTAGTTATTTAAAGGGGTAGTTCACCTTCAAAACACTTTTTTTTTTAATTCAATTCAGTTGGTTTTTGGATTGTTCCCCAGAAATAGACTTTTTTCAGTTACTTTCCATTCTTTATTTTTTTACTGTTTTTCCAAAATATAAGTTTAAAGTCCAATGTTCCTGTCTCTGGTGATTGAGTCTGACAGCTCAGTAATTCTAATGCAGACTCCGAACTGTTACAATTTTGCAACATTTAGTTGATACATTTCTCAGTAGCAACTATTATCAGTTCTAACAGCTGCCTGTAATTAAACCCATATAGTCTGCTCAGCAGGGACAAAGATAAGAAATGTATCAACTTAATGTATCCATTTAGAATAGTTTACAGGGTCGGCGACCCCACATTCCCAGGGCTGCTTCCGAAAGGTGAAAAATGACACTTTAATATTAGGAAAAACGGTGACACATAGAGAATAGAAAATCGTTGGGAAAAGTTATTTCTAGTGATCAATCTGAAAACAACTAGTTGTTTGATACATGTAGACTAGATGGGGACAGTGCTAAATATCCTGTGGGTATGCAGATGCAAATGAATGTCATTAACCTCTTTGTTATATAAATCAGACCAGTTTAAGTAGTAAAAAGTTGTATTGTGTGTGTGTGGCCTGAAACCATGAACCTCAAGCACAAAGACCAACAAAAGCAACTTTACATGTTGTGGGCCAATTATTTCCCATACCACGTTTGAAGTCTGCATTATAATAAAATGATGTCTGTGAAATTTGTCATCCCATGAGCAGACATGGGGCCTTAAATTATTTTCCTTAGGCCTCCAGTAGGACAGCACTGGCTTCATTTCAACTTTGCAGGAGAGTCTCCCAGCGACAAATCTCCTCTTCTTCGGGACAACTAATCTCCCCAAACTGCTTTCCACTGGCTAGAATGCAAATCGCCAGCGAGATGGCACTCAAAGCGCTTCATTTTCCCAAGTTGTCTCACAAAGAAATTTTGGGCGACTTTGGAAAACGAAGCGCTCCGAGTGCCATTCTGCTGGCGATTTAGATTCTAGCCGGCAGGAGGCAATTCGGGGAGATTTAGTCGCCCGGCGATAAAACGCCTCTTCTTCAGGGCGACTGAATCTTCCCGAATTTGAGAGTGTGTCTCTTCCCTTAGGCCTAAGTTGTTCTTTCAAGCATTTTTTTTTTTTTACTGAAAAACACCAGTACCACTTTTGCCACATATTTTCCCCATTCATGTGAATGAGATTTGGGCACTTCTCGGCCACGCTGAGCAGTGGCGCCCAGTTATCTTACAGATCAGCTGCTGTGACTGATGGAATTGCACTCGTCTTCAATCATGATTCAAACAACAGTGTTAAAGTACAAGATTTATAGTCTAATTGGCTCCCTAACACATCTATTATTAGACTCGTCTGAGAATTTCATTTGAAAACCCAGGAATTTTATGATTTTTTTTCCATTACCTGTGTAAGTTGTAATTGTTTAAGGAAAACCATACCCCCCAAAATGAATACTTTTTTAATGGGCTTGTGTGACCTAACATGTATGTTTTTTTTGTGTGCACCGTGAATGCTAGGATCCCAGGGGGTGGCCCTTATTTCTTAAAATGGCAATTTTCTATTTATGATGACCCAATGGCACATACTACTAAAATATAAGTATATTAAATATTAATAAGTATATTACTAGAAAAATGGTTTATTTACATGAAGCAGGGTTTAACATATGAGCTGTTTTATGAAATATGTTTTTTTTTATAGAGACCTACATTGTTGGGGGCTTATAGTTTTCCTTTTATAAAATATTCATATTTTTCAGAAATTGTTTAAATTTTTTCTCTGGAGCCCCCCCCCCCATTGAGTGCAGTGGTATCTTAGCCAGGAGCAGGTAAGGTCAGTAGCAAATGGGGTGTCTTGATTAACACTGTTTGTGTCTATGTGGGAGAGGATGCCAACTAGCCACCCTCCAGTGATTATAATATCTTACATGAGCATAGTTGAAAAACTAGATGGAAGATATTTTTATTCATAAGCACCCGTAGTTTTTCTGGTACATAAAGGGATCCTGTCATCGGAAAACATGTTTTTTTCAAAACACATCAGTTAATAGTGCTACTCCAGCAGAATTCTGCACTGAAATCCATTTCTCAAAAGAGCAAACAGATTTTTTTAAATTCAATTTTGAAAGCTGACATGGGGCTAGACATTTTGTCAATTTCCCAGCTGCCCCTGGTCATGTGACTTGTGCCTGCACTTTAGGAGAGAAATGCTTTCTGGCAGGTTGCTGTTTTACCTTCTCAATGTAACTGAATGTGTCTCAGTGAGACATGGGTTTTTACTATTGAGTGTTGTTCTTAGATCTACCAGGCAGCTGTTATCTTGTGTTAGGGAGCTGCTATCTGGTTACCTTCCCATTGTTCTTTTGTTTGGCTGCTGGGGGGGGGAAAGGGAGGGGGTTGATATCACTCCAACTTGCAGTACAGCAGTAAAGAGTGATTGAAGTTTATCAGAGCACAAGTCACATGACTTGGGGCAGCTGGGAAATTGACAATATGTCTAGCCCCATGTCAGATTTCAAAATTGAATATAAAAAAATTGGTTTGCTCTTTTGAGAAATGGATTTCAGCGCAGAATTCTGCTGGAGCAGCACTATTAACTGATTCATTTTGAAAAAAATTTTTTTCCCCATAACATTATCCCTTTAATAGAATTTCACTGGTCTAACTGGCTAATTCCGGTCTGAATCAGCAATTTACAATGCGCTACTAACAAACAGCATGGTTGGGTTGACCTAGAAAGGTACATTTGAAAAATTTAATTTAATAGAATCTGAAACAGCAGCTGGTATGACTTTGCGCTGTATTTGCGGACAAGCACAGTCCTATCCAATCTGGTTCTATTTGCCGACTAATAGCTCCTCCCCTGTCCCCGGGAGATTTTATTTCCCGGCAAGAGAACTGTGCTGTTTTTAAATAAGCCAGTGTTTTATATATGGGTTGTTCTATGGGGTATATTTTTTATGCAGACCTTCTGTGGTGAGATGTATAGTTTTCTTTAAGATCGATGGCAGTAATAATAATATTGTAGAATAAACACAGCAGGGGTTGCCACCTATCTATTTTTTTTATTTTTTGGATTTCACAAATTTACCGGGTTAAAATTAGCTGCAGTTTGAAACCTGGACAGCCCTCTTACTCTACTTTTTCATACCCTGCCCAGATCTTCCACTATAGAAAGATGGCAACCCTAAATACAGCAGGGAGCTATTACACATGCACAAACCGAATAATAAAATTAATTCAATTGTGTTGTGTGCAGCTGCCCTTAAGGGTAGAATTACACGGACATTTACGGCGCGATCCGATGGACTCCGACAAAACGCCGGCGTCAAATCGGATGCGACGGAAATAAGGTAAGTAATAGCATTGTCGGATGGTGTCGCAGCGTTGATGCGACACGACTGTCGGATGCAGACGCTGCATCTGTGTCCGAAAGTTGTCACGTCGGATCAACACTGCGACTTCATCTGATACTTCTATCTCTTACCTTATTTCCGTCGCATTCCGATTTTACGCCAGTGTCTTGTCGCAGAGCATCTGATCGCGCCGAAAACTTTGTGTAGTTCAACATGGTGTCTTTGTTGCAGTGATTGTTTTCTTTTAGGGATGCACCGAATCCAGGATTCGGTTCATGATTTAGCCTTTTTCAACAGGATTCGGATTCGACCGAATCCTTCTGCCGGGCCGAACTGAATCCTAATTTGCATATGCAAATTAGGGGCGGAAAATTGAGTGACTGTCTCAAAACAAGCAAGTAAAAAATATTTTCCCCTTCCCATCCCTAATTTGCATATGCAAAGGATTTGGAGGTTCGGCCGAATCCAAAATAGTGGTTTTGATGCATCCCTATTTTCTTTACTGTATATATGGCTCCCAGCTTGCCCGAGCACTACCTAAACTTGAGTAGATTTCTATGAAAGTAATCGTACAGGTATGGGACCTGTTATCCAGAATGCTGAGGTTTTCCGGATAATGGATCTTCCTGTAATTTGGATCTTCATACGTCACTAGAAAATCATATAAACATTAAATAGGCTGATTTTTCTTCCAATAAAGATTAATTATATTTAAGTTTGGAAATACAAGCTACCGTTTTATTATTACAGAGAAAAAATAAATCGTTTTTAAAAGTTTGGATTATTTGGATAAAATGGGGTTTCCAGCTAACAGATCCCATACCTGTATATATTTTCGAATATGGCTCCAAAACCTGAGACATTTATATAACCATCATGCTGCATGGCAGAAGTTGGCTTAATTCACACATTTCACATCAAATGTCTGTACAAACAGAAGAAATGCAGATCAAAACCATATGTTTTGTTTGTATTGTTCTCTCAAAACGTTCCAGGAATAGTGACTTTGTAGCTGAGATTATCTTGGAAAATGCACTTGACTATATATATATATTTTGTTAAAGGTATACTGTCATGGGAAAAATGAATCAGTTAATAGTGCACTGAAATCCATTTCTCAAAAGAGCAAACAGATTTTTTTTATATTCAATTTTGAAATCTGACATGGGGCTAGACATATTGTCAATTTCCCAGCTGCCCCAAGTCATGTGACTTGTGCTCTGATAAACTTCAATCACTCTTTACTGCTGTACTGCAAGTTGGAGTGATATCACCCCCTCCCTTCCCCCCCCCAGCAGCCAAACAAAAGCACAATGGGAAGGTAACCAGGTAGCAGCTCCCTAACACAAGATAACAGCTGCCTGGTAGATCTAAGAACAACACTCAATAGTAAAAACCCATGTCCCACTGAGACACATTCAGTTACATTGAGAAGGAAAAACAGCAGCCTGCCAGAAAGCATTAGTCTTCTAAAGTGCAGGCACAAGTCACATGACATGGGGCAGCTGGGAAATTGACAAAATGTCTAGCCCCATGTCAGATTTCAAAATTGAATATAAAAAAATCTGTTTGCTCTTTTGAGAAATTAATTTCAGTGCAGAATTCTGCCGGAGCAGCATTATTAACTGATTCATTTTGAAAAAATTTTTTTTCCCCATGACAGTATCCCTTTAAATATGTTCCTGTAGTCGGTGCAGCAGTTTAGCGCCCCCTTAGGTTGTCTGTTGGTTATGCAAGTTCCTTTTTCGGTGTAGCGCATGTCCAGAAAAAAGTAAGCGGTGGATTCCAGGTAGTCGGTTGCTCAGACTTTTGCAGCTCAGTAGACTGTATTTTACTTTATGTTCCCAAGTTGAGTGTAATTTCAACACCTCCGAGCTAGCAGCTAATGGTAGCTCTCTGGAGAATAGAGAAGTACAGTTCCTGCTGTGTTCTGCAGATGCTTTGTGAAAATATTATTTTTAGAACTGTTCTATTGCTAATTCAATAACCTAATCTCTAAAACAGCATATTCCCAGTTTACGGCAATAGAAGTACAGCGGAAATATGACCATTCTGAATAAGCAGAATAGTCACTTAATGCAAACATGGCCTCCCAAAGGCAACGACATTCTATAGGCGCATGTGAACCTTGCTCTATTTACTCATGTGGTGGTGGTGTTTTTATTCAATTTATTGACTCTTCTAACCTTTTTCATCACACAAATTGATATTAAATATACTTGTTTAAGCACTGCCCTTTAGTCAAAACACTTAAAGGGGTTGTTCACGTTCAAACACTTCTTCAGTTCAGTTGGTTTCAAATAGACTTTTTCCAATTACTTTCTATTTTCTATTTGTGACTGCTTTTCTAATATTAAACAGTAAAGTTTCATTTTTCACTTTCTAAAGCAGCTCTGGGCCCCCTCCTCTCTCTTTGTGACAAATGTATCCAATAATTACTACATGGCAGCACAGAAACCAGTGCAATTAGCATCAGAATTTAATAACCAGCAAACCTGTAGCATCAGCTTATATAACAGGGGAAGCTCATTTTCTGCTGGATAATTAGTGACAACCCCTAAGCTCAGCTTCTCAACAGCTGCTCAGAGCCCACTGAGCATGTGAGTGTCACAGACACTTTCCAAGATGGTGACCCCCTGTGACAAGTTTGAAGTCCTGGATCATTGCTGCTATTGACAAGCTGAAACGTTAGGCTGGTGAAATAAGTTCAGTATATAAAATATGGCATTTTTAGGGTTTAATTCTCCTTTAAGCTTTAGTTCTCCTTTAAAGGGCATGTAAAGTCTTAAGTAGAATAAGGCTAGAAATGCTGTATTTTGTATACTAAATATAAACGTGAACTTACTGCACCACAAACCTAATCAAACAAATAATTTATGCTTTCAAAGTTGGCTACAGGGGGTCACCATCTTGTAACTTTGTTAAACATCTTTGCAAGACTAAGACTGTGCACATGCTCAGTGTGGTCTGGGCTGCTTAGGGATCGTCATAAACAAAGCTGCTTGAGTTCTGCATGGCTGGGAAGTAAGACGGGGGCTCCCCCTGCTGTTCATAAGTATGATTGTTTCCCTGCTCAGCAGTTAGGGACCGTCTGAAGGGTAAATGCAGTAAATGAAGGGAGAATTTCACTGCATACAGTCTGTTTTCTTATAAAAACGGTACACATTTTTTAATTAAAGTATATTGGAGATTGGTTTCTTTTTCATTAAAGAAAGTAAAAATGGGATTTTATTTGTTTGCCTTTACATGCCCTTTAAGGCTTTATCGATCCAAACACCTGTTACTTGCAACTCACATTCCAGAAAAGAGGCACTGGGCATTTAGGGGTGACAATCCTACAAACATCACAACCCCTCCAGCCTTACATCCTCTTGATAACAGTGGGAATTACCTGGGGCAAGTACTTAGGAATTTTAATATCTGCTACAGTGCTTTTTGTTCGTCGTACAATAATATATTGAAAGAAATCCTGTCTATAATCTTCCTGGTTTTTGCATTTGCCTGTTTTCCCTTTAGATCCTTAATGAGAGGAAAGCAGTTGTGGAAATAACGTTTAGATTACTTATTTTGACAACGCTAATGAGCAGGAGCATCACAACTGTCTCCCTCTTGTGTGACATCTCTAATGAGAGATGAGATTCCCCCAAAGCAGATGGAGGAGTGCAGTTCTCTCAGGAGGTCACCACTTTATAGAAGTTTCTACTGTACCTTCCAATTCTCCATTCTTTTTTTTTTTTGTATTTTAAGGGGCAGATTTATCAAAGGTCGAGGTGAATTTTCGAATGAAATAAATTTGAATTTCAGGTACTTCAACTAGGAAATAGTCCAAATTTGGTTTGAATCTGAAAAGAATTTGAATATCAAAATTTATCATGTCGCTTTAAAAAATCAACTTCAACCATTCGCCATCTAAACCCTGCCTGTTTTAACCTATGGGGGACCTCTTAGAACCCATTTGGAGTCAATTGGCGGACTTTGAAAATTCATAGTTTTTTTGGGGAAAAACTTTGATTCTGATTTGATCGAATGCACTAATCCTTCGATTCGCATGATTCGAATTCGGCCGAATACGGACCTATTTGATCGAAAACGGACCTATTAGACCAAAAAAAAAAAACTTTGACTTAATTTCGGTTGGTCTTTTTGAATTTCGAAGTTGTTTCAAATCGAAATTCGACCCGTGATAAATATACCCCTAAGTGATTGAGTATTTTGGAATTATGTCTGTGCCAGTTGCTCGAATTCAACAACCAAGCCAAGATATGACGAAGCATGATAATTAACTGAGATTATACTAAACCTATTCAAATGATATACAAACAATAAAATGATATAAAGTCTGTATAGGTAAAATAGTACAGTAATGGGCAGATTTATCAAGGGTTAAATTGAAAATTTTAATTTTCAAGTTATTTTTTATGGCCAAAACTGTCAAATTCGACTAGGGAATTGTTAAAATAGATTCGAGTTTTTTTAAAAAAAATTCGAATTAGATTTTTAAGATTTATCATACTCTGGCCCTTTAACAACTCAAATTTGACTATTTGCCACCTAAGGGTAGGACTACAGGGATGTTTTCGGCACAACGCGATGCGAGAAAGCATGAGACAAATCAAATGCAACGGAAATAAAGGCAAGGGATAGAAATGTCGGATGAAGTTGCAGCGACTTCATCCGACATTTCTATCTCTTACCTTATTTCCGTCGCATGCTTTTTGTCGCAGCGCGTCGGATCGCGCCGAAAAAGTCTGTGTAGTCCTACCCTAAAACCTGCCGAATTGCTGTTTTAGTCAATGTGAGTGATACAGGGATTAATTTGTAGTTGTTTGCAGCCTTCCTGATATTCTAGGTTTTTTTCTGAGAAAAAAACTCGAATAGAGTTTTTAAAACTTGAACCGAATTCGATTAAAATTCTATTCAAGTTTTTTGGGTTCGATCCTATTCATCCGAGTTTAGAAAAATATATAAATTTTGATTGGTCGAATTTCGAGTTCATGGGCGTTTTAAAAATCTCACATGAATTTGAAATTCAACCCTTGATAAATCTGCCCCTAAGGTTTGGAAACCCTCTATATATGTTAGGGCCGTTATATATATATCTATATATAGATATATATATAGATATATATATATCTCGATTTATAGAGCTACGTAGAACAGTTATGTTGCTGCCGTAGTTTATTGACAAAGAGAATACCCCCTCCTGCCATGATGATTGAGGTTCATAAATGGGAAAATTTATGGGGAGAATCTACATTTGGAATGGATCTCGTAACCCAAATTGCTATCCTAATCCATGTTGCCTCACTATGACTTCAGCGTTCTGTAAGTGTTGGAAAGTTTGTATTCATTTTCCGTATGTAATATGTAATTGCATATTTACTGCAGAGCAAGGTGCAGTGGGGTTAAACTGCAGCTCTCTACAGTACGGAAATGAACTTTATCCTTGATTCTGGCCACAGCACCAGTGCCATATTTCCATTTCATTTGGATATCTTTAGTTTGCTATATACAAACGCCGTTGTCTGATTATTTGCTTTTTGATAGGTGTATAGTTGGTGTTGCTTATCTCTGCAGTGATTGGCAAAGGCAATAAGAAAGCATTCACTGATATCTATAATTATATCTATATATAAGGAGTGTTCATTGCACCCAGGACTGTCCCTTACATTGTATCTTTAAAGGGATACTGTCATGGGAAAACATGTTTCAAAACGCATCAGTTAATAGTGCTGCTCCAGCAGAATTCTGCACTGAAATCCATTTTCAAAAGAGCAAACAGATTTTTTTAATATTCAATTTTGAAATCTGACATGGGGCTAGACATATTGTCAGTTTCCCAGTCATGTGACTTGTGCTCTGATAAACTTCAATCACCCTTTACTGCTGTTCTGCAAGTTGGAGTGATATCCCCCCCCCAGAAGCCTAACAACAGAACAATGGGAAGGTAACCAGATAGCAGCTCCCTAACACAAGATAACAGCTGCCTGGTAGATCTAAGAACAGCACTCATTAGTAAAATCCAGGTCCTACTGTGACTGATTCAGTTACGTTAAGAAGGAGAAATAAAAGCCTGCCAGAAAGTAGTTCCATCCTAAAGTGCAGACACAAATCACATGACGAGGGGCAGCTGGGAAATTGACAAAATGTCTAGCCCCATGTCAGATTTCAAAATTGAATATAAAAAAATCTGTTTGCTCTTTTGAGAATTGGATTTCAGTGCAGAATTCTGCTGGAGCAGCACTATTAACAGTATCCCATGACAGTATCCCTTTAAAGAAAAAATGTCCATAACTGTCATTCCTTTCCTTAAATTTAGAAGTTTTTTTCGCAGTGGACTATAGTTGTTAAAATCTAGTCTGTCTTCAAAGCCTCCCACTTGTTTGCTGAATCAGTGTAGTGAATGGCAACTACTGATTAAGCAACAAGGCACATCTATGGGCAGACTTATAAAAGGTTGAATTTCAAATTCATATTTTCGAGTTTTTTTATGGCCAAAACTGTCAAATTTGACTAATGAATTATTTAAATTCGATTTGAGTTTTTTTTTTATAAACATTCAAATTCGATTGTTTGAGATTTATCATACTCTGGCTCTTTAAAGGAGAAGGAAAGGCTAAAATTCAGTAAGCTTTATCAGAAAGGTCTATATAAATACACCAGTAAACCCTCAAAATGATGCTGCTCTGAGTCCTCTGTCAAAAGAAACACTGCATTTCTTTCCTTCTATTGTGTACACATGGGCTTCTGTATCAGACTTCCTGTTTTCAGCTTAAACCTCCTTGCCCTGGGTGTGCGCATGCTCAGTTCGCTCCTCCCCCCTCCCTCCCCTTCTCTGCTGTAATCTGAGCTCAGAGCTATAAGTGAGCAGGGAGAGACTCAGGCAGGAAGTGATGTTACAACAAGCTAATATGGCAGCTGCTATACTAAACAGACAGCTTCTGTAGCTGTTTACTCAGATATGGTAAAGCATTATACAGAATAAATATAGTATTATAGCTTGCACTATTGTGGCTAATCTATTGACAATAAACATCTTTCCTTCTCCTTTAAGAACTCAAATTCGACTATTCGCCACCTAAAACCTGCCGAATTGCTGTTTTAGTCAACGGGAGACGTCCTGGGATCAATTTGGAGTTGTTTACAGCCTTCCTGACATTTTTTCTGAGAAAAAACTCGAACCCAGTTTTTAAAACTCGAATCAAATTTGATTTGAGTTCTTTTCTTATTCACCGGAGTTTAGAAAATTTGATTTTTTAAATAAATTTCGATTGGTCAAATTTTGAGTTCATAGGAGTTTTAAAAAAAAAACTCCCATGAATTTGAAATTCAACACTTGATAAATCTGCCCCCTAGAGGCAGATTTATCAAGGGTCGAATTTCGAATTCATGGGAGTTTTTCAACTCACATGAATTAAATTTTACTCTAAATTTGAACATTTGATTAGTTATTAATAAAATTGAATATGAAAAACTCTGAATTTTACCGACTCGAAATTCTAATCGCATTCGACCAAACTCTATTCACGTTTTATCTCGAGTATTCGAGTATAAGGAATGCTGCAAACATTTCCAAATGGGTCACGGCACCTCCCATTGACTTAAACAGTAATACGGCAGGTTTTAGTTGGAGAATAGTTGAATTTGACTTCTAGCCTATGATAAATCTCAAAATCTAATTTGAATTTTGAAAAAAAACTCGATTCGAGTTTGAATAATTCCCTAGTCGAAATTGACAGTTTTGACCAAAAAAAAAAATTTCAATTCGACCCTTAAATCTGCTCCTAATTTTACCCTGTTTTGTGCAGGTATAGACTAAAAAGAAAATTCTTTCTGTAGCCAGTCTAGTTCTGGCTGCTTGTTTGGTTCACAAGCAGAATGGTAACAATTGTGAAGACGTGCTGACTTATAACTCCGGTGTGGATCCTCCCAGGGTCGGACTGGGCCGGCGGGACACCGGGAAAAAACCCGGCCAGAAAACGTATTGCGCCCACACGCCAGCGCACAGGAGCACACACGCGATGTCACTCCCCGCCAGGGCCGCCCGGAAAGTGCAATGCGCACAAACGCACACGGCAGCAGCAGCGCGGCAGGGGTGGCCGGGTAGGTCTGGAGGGGGGCCCTGGACAGCAGCCCCGGTGGGCCCCTAGCCCCCTAGTCCGACCCTGGATCCTCCTATATTCCCAGACAGTCATATGTTGCCATATGTACCGATCTTGGATGGTGTGAGATTTACTGATTGTGACAGAGACAGACAAGCACAATGCTCTTTCTGTGACCAGCTTTAGAAGCCTAAATTCCATTTAAAATTGAATTTCTAAAGCATTTTATTTTTAGAATATCTAATGACGGGGAACTTGGCTAAGGAAATGCTGCCAAAATAGCTATAATTTAAATGTGAATATTTGGCTGCACACTGCGGAACACAGGCAAAGGGGAAGACTGCTGATTGGATCTTTTGATTTTGATAGTTCTGAGGAATCGGACTATAAAAAACATGGTGGTGACTTTTAATTATTTTTTTTCTACAATATGTATGACGTGCATCAGTGCTGTTGCCCTGTTCCCCCAGAATGTCTTATGCTTTAAAGGAACAGTAACACCAAAAAATTAGTGTTTTAATGTAATTAAAATATAATGTAGTGTTCTGCACTGGTAAAACTGATCTGTTTGCTTCAGAAACACTACTATAGTTCATATAAACAAGCTGCTCTGTAGCAATGGCAGAAATTGAAAAAGTCTATATGGCACAGGTTAAATAGTGGATAACAGATAACACCATTATGTTCTACAGAGCTTATCTGCTGTGTAACCTGAGCCTTTTCTCCTTTGAATGGCTGCCCCCATTGCTACACATCAGCTTATTTATATAAACTATAGTAGTGTTTCTAAAGCAACTCACCAGTTTTACCAGTGCAGGACAATACTGCATTATAGGTGTATTACTTTAAAACACTTTAAATTTTTTGATGTTGCTGTTCCTTTAACAAAGAAACAGGTTAGAAATGCTACTCATGTTTTGGGTTTCTGTACCAGTCCATGGCAATACAGCCCTGAGCCTCCCTTCCCTATGTTCATGCTGTGTGGGTATGGCAGGGAGATACCTACCAACTGTCCCGTTTTTAGTGGGACAGTCCCGATTTTGACAGCTCAACCACCAGTCCGGGATTGTTACTGAAATGTCACTTTCTCTTTGATCTCCTGCACTGAACAGCCATAAAAAGATACAAGGTTTCTAAAATGTAATTGGCTTTTGTCAGAGAGCCTAAACTATGTGGCAGGTGCACTTGGATGCTTTTGTAACAATTTAAGATAAGCAAAGAAACAATTGTAACTATTTAAAATAAGCATGTCTCTTGGGGGAAAGTCTGACTTGCAGCTTAATGGGTAATTCACCTTCAATAGCATTAAAACCACATAAATGTGTTCAAACTTTCATTTATCTGTGTAAAATGAACATGGTAATTAGGGGGTGTGGTCACAAAAATGGTCCTGGCCAAAAAAAACTTTGTGCCTCTTTTTTTATTTTTGGAGGTATGCAGGGAGACTTGTCACCTGCAGGAACTCTGCACTAGCGGCTGACCACAAATATAGAGGGAATCACTGGCGCTAAGACAGTCAAAATGTGGTCCTCACGTTTCTATAGCATTTTCATGGAAATTCTCATCCAAATTGCTTTACATAATTGCAGACTTACATGCCATAGACGTAGAGATCCGCTTGTTTGGGGAGCTCTCCCCGATATGCCCACATTGAGGCTGATCGATCGTGAGCCCTAGGGCCCAACGATTGGATCATAATGCATCCGATACGGGCGGTCGGATTGCGGGACTGTATAAACGCACAGATGCCGCTGCAAACCGACTGGATTTTTAAACTGCATAATCGAGATCTGGCCGACTTTGGGCCAGATATCAATCGGGGAAGCCCGTTGGATAACCCCACACACAGGCCAATAAGCTGCCGACTCGGTCTATCGGCAGCTTTTATCGGCCCGTGTATGGGGCCCTTTAGACTGGGGCCACATAATACTCTGCAGGCTGAGAATCTGCTGAGCAGCTGCTCCTCTTCTGTTGCGCTGCCTGCATCCGGAATCATTGCCTCTGCTCGGCTCCAGGCACATGCAGCGGATTTTGGTGCCGAATCGCAACATTTTGTATTTCCCACTGAAATCTGCAGTACCTGAAGAAGAGAATGGGAGCAGTGGGGCAGCAGATTCCCCGACTATGACTCTAGCATTATAATTGAAATGACTTGGGAAACCTCCAATGCAGCTGATCTGGAACTTTGTCCTAGTATTCTAGCAGCCGATAAGTGCCCTGATTCCTCCAAGTGATCCTAAAGTGGCCATAGACGTAACAATTAGGATCATACAGACATTTAGAGCTGAGTTGTCATATACAGGTAGAAGCAATAGAATTCCAGGTTAATCTGATGATTCAGCAGTAAACAGTGGCTGATGCGCCTGCTCAAAATTTTCCAACCTGGCTGATCGACAAGCCAACAAATATAAAAAGTCTTTTGTCGATAAGGGTCGGCATGTCTCCTGCCATACACCAAATACAGAGGAACAGGGTTCTACATGCATACAAGAAATGAATGCAGCTCCTCCACTCACTGGAACCGGATGTAATAGCTGCTGGTTTATAATAGATTGTCTGCAATGCTGCAAATATAATCGCAAGTTTTCCTGTGATATGAGCTATGCCTCACGTAACCTTAAAGGGCCATCATCCATTTATCTAAAGAATTGTACATAGCAAAGGGGGGACCTGTGCTGACGTGTGTTGCATCACTGTGCCGGCTAAGAACATATTTAATGAAGCTTTACCTGGAAGGGGGGGGCAGCCTAATGTAGCCCACCACATACTTTTACTAGACTTAAGGTATTGTAATCCAAATTACAGAAAATCCTTTTCTGTGGAAATCCCAGGTCTCAAGGATTCCAGATAATAGAGCCCAAACCTGTACGTCAATAAAAAAAATAGAGAAACCCTTATTTGCATATGCAAATTAGGGGCGGGAAGGGGAAAACATTTTGCACTTCTTTGTTTTGTGACAAAAAGTTGCGCGATTTCCCCTCCTGTCCCTAATTTGCATATGCAAATTAGGATTCGGCTTCGATTGGCTGAATCCCGAACAGAATCCTGGATTCGGTGCATCCTTATTAATCACACATCTCTTTAAAGTATGTTATAACTATGACATTCCATCAATAATAATTTCTTTTCTACTCTTAACAGAAGTTGCCAAGAACTGCCAGGAACAAGAGCATCTTGGCATGTTGGTGTGGACCCCAAATCAGAATATATCTGAAGCCAAATGTAAGTAACATGAAGACCTTGTAGTTCTATTATGTTTAGTTGTGATCTCTCTTGCTTGTTTAAAGGATAAGTAAACCTTTTAAAACAAGTTGATGAAAGGGGTATTCTAAGAACTTTTGCAACGTAGATTCATTATTTATTTATTTTTAATTCCAAGATATTATAGGATACCTGCACTGTAAACATGAATGAATTTTGTTACAACAACGGCACCTGCTGGTCTTTTTATAACCAGTCTGATCACCAAGTATTCAAGGAAGTTTTTAGGAGAAAGAAGCTGCTCTGATGTTCTTCTGCCTAGGAAAAAATTAAAAAACTTTCTCTAAGCAGAAGAACATCAGAGCCGCCCCTTTCTTTTTTCATTTGTTCATGTTAACTGTACATGTATCCTTTAATATCTTGGAATTAAAATATAAATAAACGAGTACATTGCAAAAGTGCTTAGAATATCACCTTCATCAATTTTACATTTACTTATTTTAAAGGTTTCTACGGTCCATATAATCTAGGGATGCACCGAATCCACTATTTTGGATTGGGCCGGAACCAGAATCCTTTGCGAAAGATTAGGTTGAATACCGAATCCAAATCCTAATTTGTTTATGCAAATTAGGGGTGGGAAGGGGAAAACATTTTTTGCTTCCTTGTTTTGTGACAAAAAGTCACGCAATTTCCCTCCACCGCCCCTAATTTGCATATGCAAATTTGGCCGGGCAGGAGATTTCGCCCAAATCCTGCTGAAAAAGGCTGAATCCCGAACCGAATCCTGGATTTGGTGCATCCCTAAAATAATCCAATTTGGCTGCTTGGCCCAGACAGTCCCTTTCATGATGAGATTCATATTGTAAAGGGATAGTTCACTGTTTAGTATGGCGCAGGCAGTGATATTCTGAAACAGTTGGTAAAAAAAATAATAAAAAAAACCATTGCACAGCCCATCCTTTAACCCAGTTTTATTTTTACACTCAACTGTTCCTTTAAGGGCTCATAACTGTCAGTACAGTATTATTTGTGTGACACAATCAGTTAAAGGGGTTGTTCACCTTGAAGGCATCTTTTTAATGTTATAGAATGACCAATTCTAAGCTTTTCAATTAATTTTCATTATTTATTTTTTATAGTTTTATAATTATTTGCCTTTTTCTTCTGACTCTTTGCAGCTTTCAAATGGGTTTCGCTGACCCCCTTCTAAAAAAAAACAAATGCTCTGTAAGGCTACAAATGTATTGTTGTTGTTACTTTCTATAACTGATCCTTCTATTCAGGCCTCTCCTATTCATGTTCCAGTCTCTTATTCAAATCAATGCATGGTTGCTAGGGGAATTTGGAGCCCAGTTACCAGATTGCTCAAAATACAAATTGAAGAGCTGCTGAATAAAAAGCTAAATAACTCCAAAACTAATAAAACATAAAAACAAATTGCAAATTGTCTCGGAATATCACTCTCTACATCATACTAAAAGTTATCTCAAAGGTGAACAACCCCTTTAAAGCATGTCTGTTAAATAATTGGCCACCAGGTGGCAGCAGTTGACTTAACAATTTGTACTGGAAGAGATCCATATAATGCAACACTTTACATAAGATAAAATGTATTCAGACAATGTATAGGGTTGCAATAGGCTTTCTTCTCTCATATGAGTAAAGTAATACTGCAGAATATGTATCCCTGATAGTAAGAAGAAGATACTTGTCAGTGTTCCATGGCTGATTTGCACGTCTGCATTGCCACTGCCTGGGGGACTGAGAACTGTATTGCACTGCAGCTCCCAGAGTAGTGATTAACCATGTGTAATTGAAATGAGAAATCACTGGTTTGTTGCATTTACTCTGTTCTGCTAATTGCCTCCTGATTCTATTTCCCCTGCAATCTCTAAGGTCTCTTGTTTTGGAGCAGTTACTTGTTAGCCACCAAAGCTAAAATTCCCTTTAGCCTCTATTCACAAATTCCTGTTGTATGGCACTTCTAGTTTGATCGGCATAGATCATTCTCTACAGGATCTGTTTTCTGGAAACCCATAATCCAGAAAGCGTCAGTCACATTTGCTGCCAAAGTACTTGGATAATACTTAGTTCTTAGTTGAAACCAAACGATCAAGAATATATACTGATTTTATTCCAGTTGTAATTTTTTTGTAGTACAGGTATGGGATTAGTTATCTGGAAACCAGTTATCCAGAAAGCTCCTAATTATGGAACATAAAAACAAATTGCAAATTGTCTCGGAATATCACTCTCTACATCATACTAAAAGTTATCTCAAAGGTGAACAACCCCTTTAAAGCATGTCTGTTAAATAATTGGCCACTAGGTGGCAGCAGTTGACTTAACAATTTGTACTGGAAGAGATCCATATAATGCAACACTTTACATAAGATAAAATGTATTCAGACAGCCGTCTCCCATAGACTCCATTTTACCCAAATAAACCAAATTTTAAAAAATGATTTCATTTTTTTCTCTAATAATAAAACAGTAGCTTAGTAACAGTAACTTGATCCCAACTAAGATATAATTAATCCTTATTGGAAGCAAAACCATCCTATTGGGTGTATTTTATGTTTACATGATAACCCAAGGTAGATTCCTGAGCGGGACCAATTTGTTAAACCCGACCCGCAACCCACATACTTACCCGCTTGGAACCACTACTTGACCTGCAAGTGCCTTATCCGCAACCCGCTGACCATCAAGAAACAGGAAGTGCTGTCGTTGTAAACCAGAAGTGACATCGTTGGAAGTTGGCGTGATCAGAAAAAAGGAGTAAAACAGGAAGTACTGTCATTGTAAACCGGAAGTGACATCATTGAAATCGGGGGGGGGCGATCTGAAGACAAGGAGTAAAACTTGATATTGGGAAGACCCGCAAACCCGAATAAAAAAAATGACCCGCGTCTATACCCGCTCCCGAAACTTCTACCTGCAATCCACAGGGTACTGTAGGCTTTTGCGGGTAACTCATGTACAAGGCACTCTTTTATTATTACAGAGAAAAGGGAAATCATTTTTAAAAATTTGGATTATTTCATTTTAATGGAGTCTATGGGAGACAGCCATTCTATAATTTGGAGTTTTCTGGATAACGGGTTTCTGGATAACGGATCCCAAACCTGTACTTTGCTAGTAGTATGTGACATTGGGTAATCATAAATAGAAAATTGCCATTTTAAAAAATAAGGGATCGTATGATTCACGGTGCACACAAACAAAACGTACATGTTAGGTCACATGAGCCAATTAACAGACAGAGTTGTGTCTTTTGCTTCTACACCTCTTCCTGTTGCAGTTAGAGCTGCAGTATTTCTGGTCAGGTGATCTCTGAGGCAGCGCACAGACCATCACAAAATGGTGGTTCAAGGCAAGAGATGTAAAAGGGCAATATTTACTTACCGTATATACTCGAGTATAAGCCGAGTTTTTCAGCATCCAAAATGTGCTGAAAAAGTCTACCTCGGCTTATACTCGGGTCAGCGGGCAGTAGCCGAGATTGCAGTCACTTTTAATCATTCCTATACCAACAGTTCACTTGGGGAGAGACTGCAATATCCCACAATGCCCTCTGTTGGTTTTATGAAAGAATAACAGTGCGCTCTCTGTTGGTTATATCAAAGAATAACAGTGACTGCAGTATCGCACAGCGCCATCTGTTGGTTGTATCAAAGAATAAGTGACTGCAATATCACACAGCGCCATCTGTTGGTTGTATCAAAGAATAACAGTGACTGCAATATCACACAGCGCCATCTGTTGGTTGTATCAAAGAATAACAGTGACTGCAATATCACACAGCGCCATCTGTTGGTTATATCAAAGAATAACAGTAACTGCAATATCACACAGCACCATCTGTTGGTTATATGAAAGAATAACAGTGACTGCAATATCACACAGCGCCATCTGTTGGTTATATCAAAGAATAAACTGCAATATCACACAGCGCCATCTGTTGGTTGAATAAAGGATTAACAGTGATGGCAATATCACACAGCGCCATCTGTTGGTTATACAAAAGATCAGTGATGGTTTTATGACACACAGCACTCTCTGCACAATTCTCTGTCACCATCAACTTTGCAAAGAAGTCCGGTCGATCGCTGGGGGAGTCTCTTTGGCGGAAGGTGCGCTGCTGGGAGACAGGGCTGTAGTTGTGTCTAGGCTTATACTAGAGTCAATAAGTTTTACCAGTTTTCGTAGGTAAAATTAGGTACCTCGGCTTATACTCGGATCGGCTTATACTCGAGTATATACGGTAAATATATATATTACAGTTTGGTAAGATTGTTTATGATGCCACTTAATTTGATATAAACTATCGGTTGCTTAAGTATTCATTTTGGGGGTATAGTTTTCCTTTAACAAATGATTTGTAAAGTTGGCGAAACATATTTATTATAACCAAGAAGTAAAAGTTCAGTATTAATCCATTCAAATTTCTCTTTCAGTGGATGAGTATATTTCAGTTGCTAAAGAGAAGCATGGCTACAACATGGAGCAGGTAAGACGCCATCACATATGCTTATAAAATAGTTTTTATTTTCAAATGGTAGCAGGTTTTTTTCGGTCTTATTTGTTTTATCTATAGTTGTGTATGGCATATTTCAGTAAAAGGCAGACGGCTAATGGATACAGTAGGAAATTGTTTCCTTGTATGAGCCAGTCCCACATATTCATTAGTATTAAGCTCTTATCTACAGCTTTCAACTGCTCATTTTATTTTTTACTTTTTATTCCAGGCTCTTGGCATGCTGTTTTGGCATAAGCACAATATTGAAAAATCCTTGGCAGATTTACCCAACTTTACCCCATTCCCAGATGAATGGACTGTGGAAGACAAGGTTTTATTTGAGCAGGCTTTCAGCTTCCATGGGAAAACGTTTCACCGGATCCAGCAAATGGTACGTCTGGGTTCTTGAGAACTTGCCACCTACCAATGAGCGTAGGAGATGATCCTTTAAGCTAATTAGTGAAGACAGGGTTTATAGGCAGTAATACACATGGATACATCGGCTCCAGACTTGCATTGTTAAATCACTTCACTTTAGAATGGATACAAATGAAATTTATAGCCACACCGTTTCACTGTGTTTATTCATAGATCCTCCTTTAGGGCAGAGACAGATGTGCAGATTTTGGAAGATTTAGTCGCCCAGCGACAAAACGCCTTTTCTTCTAATCTCCTCAAACTGCCTCCCCGCAGGCTAGAATCTAAATCACCGGCAGGATGGCACTTGGAGTGCTTTGTTTTCCGAAGTTGCCTCACGAGGAAACTTCGGGCGGAAATTTGTCACTAGGCGCCTAATCTCCCAGAATCTTCTCTTCTGTCTCTGACCTTACTGTCAAACTTACAGGACCCAAAAACTAGGGCGCAAAAGCTGGGGGGCGCCAGGCACGTACCTGCTCTGTCGCCTACCCCGTGTCCGGTCCCGTCTCTCCCCGATGGTCGGTCGGGGAGAGCTTCTGCGCATGCGCGATGAATCCAACTTTCGCGCTTGCGCGATGAAGCCAACTTTCACGCATGTGCGCTGGAGGCAAGTTTCGCGCATGCGCGCTGAAGGCAAGTTTCGCGCGTGCGCAGTTCTGAGCCGGCGCCGTGGCCCGTCGGGCTGCCTAGGGCGCCTGGCTGGGTTGGCCCGGCTCTGAAACACAGTAAACAAACTTATGCTTATGATTAAGGGTGCTCGCGCCAGAAACGCGTCAAGCAACGCTCTGTAACATGGCTGTTTTACTAATGGATGAATAAAACTTTGGCGTTTTAAATACGCTGGCGTGCGGAACCATCGTCTTTTCTGCTTTCTAAACAAACATATGACATTCGTTTTTTATGTTTGTCAGATTGAGGATCCCATATAATTGCACTCAGATATCTGTACATTTACTGTTTACAGCTCCCCGATAAATCGATTGCAAGTCTTGTGAAGTTCTACTATTCATGGAAAAAGACCAGGTCTAAAACTAGCGTGATGGATCGACATGCTCGCAAACAAAAAAGAGAACGGGAAGGAAGGTAATTCAACAATATTAGCCAAAAAACACCATTATATTCTCTCAGTGGGTAGCACTTGCAGCACTGAGTCTTCAGTTCTTTTCCAGCTTGGGTTTGTGCTGAAAGGAGTTCTTTATGTGTCTGTGGGTTTGCTTTGGGTTTCCTGTTCCCCCACACTCCAAAAATGTATAGGGAAGTTAATTGATTCCTGATAAAATGGGCCCTGTTATATGTGCATGTGATAGGGCCTTTAAAGGGCATGTAAAGGCATAAAAAAATATTTTTTACTTTCTTTAATGAAAAAGAAACCTATCTCCAATATACTTTAATGTAAAAATCGATACAAATTTTTTAAGAAACCTGACTGTATGCCGTTAAAATTCTCCATTCATTACTGCTGTGGATAGGAATTGTCAGACGGTCCCTAACTGCTCTGCAGGGAAACAATCATACTTATGAACAGCAGGGGGAGCCCCTGCCTTCCCAGCCATGCAGAACTCCAGCAGCTTTGTTTGTTTCCCTGTAGAGCAGTCGGCGACTGTGTAGAGATTTAAATTGAATTTTATTTTTGCCTTTTCATCCCCTTTACTGTTTCCAACTCCAACTGCAGGGACAAAGATCATGGGGCCAGATTTAAACAGATAAACTGGGATTCTATTTGTAGGATTATTTCGCTGCAGCCACTGGTTCTGCAGAGTTGGAGAAAGTCTTTATTAAACAATACAAAAACTATAAAATCCACATTAGATTACATGACAACACAGGACCCAGTGCAGTCTGTATATTCTGATTATTAATCAGTCTTGCTGGATCCGCTTCTGGCAGATATTATTTGACTCGTGTGATAATTTATGATGATCCCTAAGCAGCCCAGAACACACTGAGCATGTGCACAGTCTTGGTCTTGCAAAGATGTTTAACAAAGTTACAAGATGGTGACACCCTGTGGCCAACTTTGAAAGCAGAAATCATTTGTTATAAAAGGCTTGTGGTGCAGTAAGTTCATGTTTATGCTTAGTATACAAAATACAGCATTTCTAGCATGATTCTATTTTAGACTTTACTTCTCCTTTAAAGGAGACTTCAACCCGTAACCTAAACCCCCCCCCCCCACCTGGTACCCAGGGCAAATGCCCCTAACTTTTTACTTACCCCTCGGTGCAGATTCTGTTCTCAGGGGTTCATTGTTGCCATCTTCATTGTTGCCATCTTCTTTTCTTCATTAAACTTTGGAAGCAGACGTTGTTTTCGGCTCATGCGCAGTTGGAGTAATATTCTGTCCCGAACAACACTGCATGCGCCGAAAGTCAAAAAAAATGTCTTGAAAATGTCCAAATTTGTTTTTTTTTTGCCTATGTATGGCCACCTTATCAGACATAAGTTATAATGGTTGCTGTTTTTCCTTTCTTGTTGTTCGATGATGTTGACATACTTTATTCAATTTACATTTCCAGTGGTGATGAAATAGAGGAAGCCGCTGTTGCTAATCCAGTGGATATTGTGATTGAACAGCCAAAAGAAGCAAAGAAAGAGGTAAACGGAAATGTAGATATGGAAAAGTATCCAGTATACTGTAAAGTTTTATTAGGATTCGGTTCTCCTACTAAATATTAAACACATGATGATAAGCATGGTAACCTGTTTTTTTTTTAAATGAAGATATGTTGAATGAGCAGAACCCTGGTATTTAGAATTACTGTGCCCACTAAAGAACAATTATATTTGCTGATCCAAATAAGGTGTGGATTTAAAGCATGTGCTTTTATGTGTTTGCCGCCATTGTTATAGCCGGTAAAATTGGGGGAAACAATATGTAGTGTAATTACCCAGGTTTTTGTTAAAAAAAAAAAAATGCACTCTCTGATTAGGAAGGCTGTTGGTGTAGTTTGCAGATGGAGGGTCTGCATAAAATCCAGTTGGTGACTCCAGGGCCAAAGGTGAAGTTTGCCCAGTCTGAACCAGCATGGTTGATTCTTATGAAAAAAGGTTACAACTCTGACAACTCTTCCTGCTTGTTTGTGTTGGTGGGAGTGGAATGAGCCTGCTCTTTTTTTCAGAATTTTCTTGATTGATCACATTGACACTAGATAAATGTATGCGTTATACAAGCCGTGTATACACAGATGTTTTTTCCATAGGTTTTAAGTGAACCTAGCTTCATTGTAGTGTGTGCAATACATAATTTATGGTACTTATATTTATTGAATGCAGGTTCCAGAAAACGACACGGTTATTCATATAAAAAAAGAGAAGCATCATCCATCACAAGCAAAGAACCGTGCAAAGAGACATCCTCCAAAAGGCATGTTCCTTTCCCAAGAAGACGTCGCAGCTGTATCGGCTAATGCAAATGCTGCAACTACTGTTCTCAGACAGCTAGATATGGAACTGGTTTCAATAAAGAGACAGGTACGTTTTCTTCAAACCTATGACTTGGTTTTCCAAGAACCAGGACCACTCGGACATAACTTCATTCCATAACAATTGCAATTTGGGGTTGTTTTAGTAGCCTACTAGGATAGGTACTAGGATAGTTTGCACGGGCATGGGTACTGTTAAACCAGCATGTTCTCTTTCAGATTCAAAATATCAAGCAGACCAATAGCGCCCTCAAGGAAAAACTTCAGGGGGGAATAGAGGAATGCAGAATTCAAGAGGTAGGACTAAGAATCCTTATTATGAATGCTTTAGTATAATGCAAATTGCTTCTCAATATACCCAGTATGTATAGTCCTGCTGCACTTAAAGGAGAATCAAACTCCTTATTAAAAAAAAACCCTAACCTTCCACCCCACATAGACCCCCCTCCCCCAGCCTAGCTGCTACCCAGGGCAAATGCCCCCTTACCCAAAATGTGGTGATGTCCATGACTTCAGGCTGTCATTGCCAGCAAAGGGTTTTCAACTAAGTATTAGAAATGAACATTTTATTTTCAGTTTTTTTGATTTGTCCAATTACTTTTGAGCCCCTGAAATGAAGCGATTGTGTTAAAAAAAAAGGCTTTAGTTCCTCACATTTTTAAACAATCTTTTTGTTCAACCCACTGAATTAAAGCCGAAAGTCTGCAGTTCAACTGCATCTGAGTTGTTTCATTTAAAATTCATTGTGGTAATGTACAGAACCAAAATTAGAAAAAAGTTGTCTGTCCAAATATTTATGGGCCTCACTGTAGCAGCAACTATAATAGTAGACTCACTGCCATTTAAGCTGAAAGTGGCCAAAAGAATTGATGAGATAATACGAATAGCTTCAAATTATTCTTGCTTTTGTCTTCTGCTCTTTAGGTCAGTCAGAAGTTTAATGCTCGTTGGACAACAGAGGAGCAACTTTTAGCTGTGCAAGGTATGAAGATGAATTGGGAAGCAATATCTTGTTGATATGAAATGAATATACAGTACTTACCTCTTTTAAGTGGTAGCAAAGTGGTCCTGATGTGAAGAATTATTTCAGACTAAATAGCTGGTTGAGGCTCCATATGGTGTGATCTGATGAGAGCAGATTTTGGTATAGATACTTGTGCAATGGAAATTCTTAGGAGTTCTTAAAGAGGTTGTTCACCTTTAAGTTAACTTTTAGTATGATGTAGAGAGTGATATTCTGAGACAATTTATAATTGCTTTTAATTTTTTATTATTTGTGGTTTTTAAGTTATTTGAGCGTTTTATTCAGCAGCTCTCCAGTTTGCAATTTCAACATTCTGGTTGCTAGGGTCCAAATTACTCTAGCAACCATGCATTGTTTTGACTAAGAGACTGGAATAGGAATAGAAGAGGACATACATATAAAGATGAATAGCAAAAAGTAGCAATAACTAATACATGTGTAGCCTTACAGAGCATTTGTTTTTAGAAGAGGTCCGTAACCTCCATTTAAAAGCTGGAAAGAGTCAGAAGAAAAAGGCAATTAATAAACATGTCAGAGATGTACCAGTATTCCCTTAAGGAAAAATAAGCATAAAAAAAGATATGATGTCTGGAACTGCTGAGAATATTGCCATGCTGGTTTTAAATATATTTCCTTTTTTCTAACCCCAGCGATCCGAATGTATGGACGTGATTTTCAAGCTATCTCAGATGTTATTGGAAATAAATCTGTGGTGCAAGTAAAAAACTTCTTTGTGAATTACCGGCGCCGCTTCAACATAGATCAAGTTTTACAAGAGTGGGAGGCGGAACACGGGACAACCGAGGAAAATGGAGACTGTACCCTGAAAGATGTAAAGATACCAGAGACTGCTATTAAAATGTCAGATGAGGAAGAAGAGGTGAGTAACTGCTAGGCAAGCTTTTGCACTTCTCCATTTTCAGACACAAACAATGATGGGAGGTTGCAGCCATAACAAGTCTTTTAAGGCTCCCATACACAGGCCGATAGACGACCGACGAAGTTGGCAGCTTGTCGGCGTGTGTGTAGAGCCCCCAGACGGGCTTTCTGATCTATATCTGGCCAAAAGTCAGCCAGATGGCGATCAAGGAGGTTAGAAAATCCCGTCGGATCGCGGGCGCACATCTTTTCATTGATGTGCTCCCGCGATGCGACTGCCTGGTTGGCCTCCGTTCTGAACCGATCATTCGACTTCAATGTGGGCATATCGGGGAGAGATCCGCTCGTTTCGCCAAACAAGTGGATCTCTACGTGTATGGCCACCTTTAGGCATTATTTTAATCCTCTTCTTCTGTATGCCAGCGTTCTGAGCAAACTAAAGAGCTGTAACAATGCATTTTATTTTTTTAACAAAACTTCAGGTATGGGATTGTTATCCAGAAACCCATTTAACTCCAAATTATGAGAAGGCCATCTCTCATAGACACTATTTTAAACAATTTTTTTATAATTATTTCCTTTTTGTCTGTAATAGCAAAATAGGTACCTTGTGCTTGATGCTAAGATATAATTAATCTGTATCTGAGAATAAACAATCCTACTGGGTTTATTTAATACTTAAATTATTTTTTAATAGATACAGTATAAAGTATATAAGTATAGAGATCCAGCTGACAGAAACACCTCTTATCCGGTTAACCCCCAGGTCCTGAGCATTCTGGAGAACAGGTCCCATCCATACCTGTATATATTTTTGCCCTACATTGTCAAAGTTAATGTGAACATCCCAGTTAGAAGTAAATTAAAAACTGAAATATAATTTTTGCCCATTTTTGTTGTTCCTAAAGTTGGTAGATGCTGTTCTGGTGTTGGGATAGACATCACACACACGGATGGTTATCTGTACCACACATTTTGTGCTTCTTTGATAGTGGTGCAGAAATGGGATCTATTATCAAGGATGATTGGGATCAGGGGTTTTTCGGATAAGGAGGTCTTTCCATAATTTTTATCACCATACCTTAAGTCTGCTAAAAATAATACTAATACTATTGGGCAAAATAAGCCCAACAGAATTGTTTTGCCACCAATATTGATTCATGCAGCTTATAGGATCAAGTACAGGTAATGTTTTATTATTACAGAGGAATAAATCATTTAAAAATTAAAATTGACTGTATGGGAGATAGCCTTCCTGTAATTTGAAACTTTTTGGATAACTGGGATCTATACCTGTGCCCTGTTTTCTGTGGATATTAAACAGCGTCCGCCGTTAGACGCAGTGGTGTATCTAGCAGCACTGCTTTCCATTACGGCCTTGTTCTGTGCAGTTATTGCTCAGCATGTTAGAGGTACTGACATCAGAAATCAAACCATTTTTACATCCCTCATAGTATTGGCTTTGTTTGCTACTTATAATTTTGCCATAAAGTATTTGCTCAAAGCTTTTACATTACCTGTCTGACTCCTCGTGCTGCCATATTTGTGCAGCAGGAGTCCATTAGCATTAGAAACTCTAACTGACAGGCTGAGATGGGACAGTCAGGTTGGCAAAACAGTCAGATTTAGGAGCTTCAACCAGCAATTACTTACAAAAACAAACCTCTCAGCAAAAACCAATCAGCATGACCTATAGGTAACTTTTAATGTACATTCATATTTTAAAAAGTAGTTAACTTTTAGTATGTTATAAAATGGCCAACTGTAAGCAACTGGTCTTCATTATTTATTTTTTATAGTTTTTGAATTATTAGCTTTCATCTGACTCTTTCCAACATGCTCTGTAAGGCTACAAATGTATTGTTATTGCTACTTTTTATTTCTCATATTTCTATTCAGACCCTCTCCTATTCACATTCCAGTATCTTATTCAAATCAGTGCATGGTTGGTAGGGTAAGTTGAACCATAGCAACCAGATTGCTGAAATTGCTAACGGCAGAGCTGCTGAATTAAAAGCTAAATAACTAAAAAAACACAAATCATAAAAAAAAAATAAAACTAATTGCAATATCACTCTCTACATAATACTAAAAGTTAATTCAAATGTGAATAACCCCATTAAAGCAGCTGTTGCAAAGAGATGGTAGAAGCTTCCTAGCAACCACAGGTCTAACTTCTTCATTTTGGATTGAGATGCTGGATGGCAGGTGTCCACATATAGCGCATCTAATCATTTGGTTACAATATACTTATTATTTTGCAATATGCCTAATCATTTATTCTATCAGCCCTGTATGTTTTCGTTAATGGGAAATTACTTGTTCTAAGCATATTTGTGATGTTCAATTTTATCCTGTAGGCTTCACCTCTTGACATCAGATACCCCTCCGCATCATGAGGAAAACCAAGAACTTTTAGTGCTGACTACTTAGGTTTCCCAGGTTATCAGGTATTCTCAAACCTCAGACAGCCGCCTGCATCATGCTTGTGGACAAGCAGCTATTTACCAAAAAAGGCAAATACTTCCAGCCCTACTGTACATCTGCCTTAATCCTGTCCAATATCCACACTCTTCATTCTCATCCATGAAGCCAGAGATGGATTTCAACCCTGAGCATCTCCATGGTCTGGAGCACGATGACCTGAAGCCTGTAAATAACTCTTATGCCTCTGCAGCTGCCAGTGATAAAGCTGTAATTGATGCTGTATGCATGAACTTGTGAATTTCCCTTTTTTTTTTTTTTTTTTTTTTGCTTTGAATGTTGCATAATTAGTTTAGCATTAAGAACTTCTTGTACATGGAGGGCACCCCTCTTTTCCCCTCTCATCTTATAAGGGGCTCCTTTTGCCTAGAAGATGCATTAGAGCTCACTCTATTAAAATCACCAGACATCGTGTCTCTCTACATGCAGAATTTGTGCAAAAGGCAGTTATTTTGTGTGTACTGGAATCAGTTATTTGAGTGAGCTCTAATTCTTGTACATGGAGGGCACCCCTCTTTTCTCCTCTCTCCGACCGTACACAGTAGAACGTGCAACTGAAAACTTGAGTTTTGGCGGATCGACTCACTCAAAAATTAGCATTCTGGGATTTCTTTTCAATTGTATCAATTCACTATACCTGCTTTTCATGTTTCTTGTTTCTGTGGCTCCTCATCTTCCCATCTTTTTGCCTGTGTTCGTAAAGTAAAAATTGCAAAGTCTTTATTAAGAAATAAATTACCGAAACTCCGCTTACGCTCCTCTTCATAAAGCGATCGGACAATCCATCGTGCGACGCTTGATTTCTCCTCCCTGGCTATCTCCTATAAGGAAGGCAGGGAGGAGAAATCCAGCACCGCAAGATGGATCACCGATAGTCTTTACTGAAGAGGAGCGCAAGCGTAGTTTATGTAAGTTATTTCATAATAAAGACTTATCATGTGTAGGTGTCTTTTTTTCGTAGCATACTAACGAATTTTTTTTTTTACATTTCTTTTGCTGTTGTTGGTCCTTTAACCATTTGCCTATGAAATTTTTGTATTTTGATGTATTCAAGCATAATCGTCTTCCTAGAATTGATTAGCAGGAATGTCCTCGACTGCCACAAACACATAATACAAAATCTTATCCTGTGCAAGATACAGGAGCAATGTTCTAGGTCCATGCATGGCCAACCTGCAAACCTTCAGCTATTGAATTATAACACTCTCGTCCTCCGCTGAAGATAGAGTTGTAGTGTAACAAGAGCTTAAAGGGGAACTATCGCGAAAATAAAAATGTAATATTAACTTCAGCATACAGAAATAAGAAACTTTCTAAATACCTTCAATTAAAAATTCTGTACCGTTTCTAGGGATGCACCGAATCCAGGATTCGGTTCAGGGTTTGGTTCAGGGTTTGGTTTTTCAGCAGGATTCGGCTGAATCCTTCTGCCCGGCCGAACCAAATCCTAATTTGCATATGCAAATTAGGGGTGGGGAGGGAAATCGGGTGAATTTTTGTCACCAAACAAGGAAGTAAAAATGTTTTCTCCTTCCCACCCCTAATTTGCATATTCGGATTCGGTTTGGTATTGGGCCAAATCTTTCATAAAGGATTCGGGGGTTGGGCCGAATCCAAAATAGTGGATTCAGTGCATCCCTAAACGTTTCTGAAATAATCACTTTTCCTCTCTCAACATCTGTTTCTCCTCATACTGTCTTTATTGAGGAGTTGGGTGTCAGATGAATGATTCAATGTGTCTTAAAGGGGGGCTCCTTTTGCCAAGTAGATGTATTAGAGCTCACTCTATTAAAATCACCAGAAATCCTGTCTCTACATGCAGAATTTGTGCAAAAGGAAGTTATTTTGTTAGTTTATTTGTGCTGGAATCAGTTATTTGAGGGAGCTCTAATTCATCTGTAGGAATGGAAGCCCCCTATAAGATATAGTATTGGATCATTCATCTGACACCCAACTCCCGAATAAAGACAGTATGAGGAGAAACAGATGCTGAGAGGGGATAGTGAACATAAACTTGATTATTTCAGAAACAATGCAGAATTTATAATCAATTGTATTTAGAAAGTTTATAACTTCAGTATGAGGAAACTTGTATTAAATTTTAATTTTTGCGATAGTTCCCCTTTAAGAGTGTGGGATACCCTCTGTTCTGGGATCATATTGAAATTTAAATGAATAGCTTTTCAAACATAATTTGAAGTTGATGGCAGTGCTTTCAGCTAAGCCACCAAATTAAGATCTGGGATTTATATAGTAAATAAAGTACAACTTCTTGTAAATAATAAGGATATTATAAGTTACCGAGGAGTTTCATGACTATATAAAAACACGAGGCCGAAGGCAGAGTGTTTTTATACAGGTCATGGACCTCCGAGGTAACTTCTAATATCCTCATATTTTGCAACTGGTGGTACTTTATTTATTATAATACACAAGTTTTAGTGAGTCATGTGACAGAAATGACATCAGAACTCACCGTTTATAACTGATGACATCAGAACTCACCGTTTATAAGATATAATTTACAAGATATTCATAGCTTTTGTGTATTCTATAGTGTTAAACTACAGAAATTATATTTTATGAAATCCTTTTTTGTACAAATGTCATTAGGTCAGGAGGCAATATAGTCTGGTTTACTTGTGCCTTGTAAAGGTAGCCATAGTGGCCTCTAATAAAGGCTCTTCTCAGGGGTATTGCATCTAGTTTTGGTTGTCATAGCTATGAATGATCATAGATGAACAGAGCATTCCTCAGTAAGAAAAAGGAACCCAGAGTATCCCAGAATCGATTTCTTGCATTCTGGTACTCCATAGACCAGGCAAGGAAAAGTCTACATCACAGAATTATCAATGCCTAGAGCCAAAGGAACAGTAACTTCAAAAAATGAAAGTGTTTTAAAGTAATACAAATATAATGCAGTGTTGCCCAGCACTGGTAAAACTGGTGTGTGTGCTTCAGAAACACTACTATAGTTTATATAAATAAGCTGCTGTGTAGCAATGGGGGCAGCCATTCAAAGGAGAAAGGGCTCAGGTTACACAGCAGATAAACTCTGTAGAACATAATGGTGTTATCTGTTATCCACTATTTAACCTGTGCCATATAGACTTTTCAATTTCCGCCATTGTTACTCAGCAGCTTGTTTATATGAACTATAGTAGTGTTTCTGAAGCAAACACATCAGTTTTACCAGTGCAGGGCAACACTACATGATATTTTTATTACTTTAAAACATTTTTTATTTTTTGGTGTTATTGTTCCTTTAACATAGCGTATGTTTATAATGTGCAGGGCATCCAGTTCTGATTTGTTTTTAAATGAAGGCCCTTTTCCAGCATGGGAACAAATACAAAGAAATTTGTACTGATTAGGGATGTACAAATCCAGGATTTGGTTCGGGATTCAGACTTTTACAGCAGGATTTATATTCGACCGAAACTTTCTGCCCGGCGGAACCTAATCCTAATTTGCATTTTTTTGTGACTTTTTGTCACAAAACAAGGAAGTAAAAAATGTTTTCCCCTAATTTGTATATGCGAATTAGGGATCAGTATTCGGCCGAATTTTTCGCGAAGGATTCGGGGGTTCGGCCGAATCCAAAATAGTGGATTCGGTGCATCACTGGTACAGGTATGGGACCTATTACTCCGAATGCTTGGGACCTGGGGCTTTCTGGATAATGGAGCTTTCTGTAATTTGGATCTTCATTCCTTAAATCTAATTGAAAATCATGTAAACATTAAATAAACCCAGCAGGTTTTGCTTTCAATAAGGTTTAATTATATCTTAGTTTGGATCAAGTACAAAGTACTGTTTTATTATTACAGAGAAAAAGGAAATCATTTTTAAAAATTTGGATAAAATGGCGTCTATGGGAGACTGCCTTTCTGTAATTCAGAGCTTTCTGGATAACGGGTTTCCGGATAACGGATCCCATACCTGTATATATTTATGTGGGATTTGTCTGTGTGCACTAAAATGCAGCTCGGCACATGATTTTTTCTCTTGCCTGTTTTCTTTTCAACCTTGAACTATTCTGTTTTTTTTTTCCATCCACTGAGTGGAACTCTAGTTTTCCTCTCTGAACATTGCCAGGCTGTGCTAGGTATGAAATAATACTTCTGCCTGTATTTTAGTTTTTCCCAGCCAGACAACAGAGTTAAATCAGAACTGTACAGTGTCGCCTTGCAGTTGTATGGCTAAGGGCACACGCTTAGATTCGGGGAGATTTAGTCGCCCGGCGACAAATCGACTCTTCTTCGGCAACTTCTCTCCCCGCACTTTGTTTTCCAAAGTTTCCTCGTGATGCCCATCCCGCCGGCGATTTAGATTCTAGCCGTCCCGGCTTTTTGGGGTGATTAGTCGCCCAAAGAAGAGCCGATTTGTCACCAGGCGACTAAATCTCCCCGAATCTTAGCATGTGCCCTTCCCCTAAGAGGGCAGAAAGTGATGTGATGCTGTTACATGCGCTGTACTGCATGCCAAACCAATCCTTTTATTAGATATCCGTATCACTTTAAGGGCAGAGACACATGGATATTGTTGCCCGGCGATAAATTGCCCCTTCTTCGGGCGACTTCTCCCCGCAATGCCTACCCGCCAGTTAGAATCTAAATTGCCGGCGGGATGGCACTCTTGAGCGCTTTGTTTTCTGAAGTCGTCCGAAGTTGCCTCACAAAGAAACTTAAGGCGACTTAGTAAAACGAAGCGATCAGAGTGCCATTCCGCCGGCGTCGGATAAGTCGCTCGAAGAAGGGGCATTTTTCTGCTGGGCGACTAATCTCCACGTGTGTCTCTGCCCTAAAACAGCTCTTTGTATTAATTTCTACATGCAGATTCCTTTGTGATGGATCAAAATTGGGGGGCGGAAATTCTGAGCCATTTTTTTTAACCACGAAAATTTCTCTTTGTGCAAATATTTTCCTGCAAATACTTTGCTGTTTCCTTTCCGGTTTGTCTTCTAGGTGCCTTCACCCCCCTTTACTTGCTAGAACTGCTAGATACTTTAATTTATTATTAAGCTTCCTTTATCTTCTATGTTATATTTAGAGAGCTGTGTTCCAACATAATGAATGTTTTTAATGTAAATTAAAATAGAAATGATATGATTTTATTTACAGTTTTATTTTACACTCACATTTTGATGCATGACAATTTAATTCATAGGGTGTTGCACCATTTTTTAAGGAATTGATCATTTGCAAAATGATTTAAAAAAGCCAAAGATCATTTTGGGGAGAAGAAAGTAAACTGTGGAATGTAGAAAAGCCAATTCTTAGTGCATCTAACTGAACGTATTCAGCCCTATTTTGCAATGGACGGTGATAGACTTCATAGCACTTTCCAACAGTATCGGTGCTTTAAATCCGTACATTTCCAGCGAGGGAATAAAATGAGAAATAGTTGAAGTTTTTACTTATATGCTATAGCAATCTTAAAGGAACATTTACCCTCCCATAATAAACTAGGGATGCACTGAATCCAGGATTCGATTCGGTATTCAGGCCTTTTTCAGCAGGATTTGGATTCTGACGAATCCTTCTGCCCAGCCGATCCGAATCCTAATTTGCATATGCAATTTAGAGGCGGGGAGGGAAATTGCATGACTTTGTCACAAAACAAATTAGGATTCAGTTTCGTATTCGGCCGAATCTCTCGCGTAGGCTTTTGGAAAAATCCAATATAATGCATCCCTTATATAAACATTGCAAAACTGCTCAGTCGTTTTGTGAGTGCTTTTGCAATTTAGATTTTTAAAATAGATTTCAAGATAATGGCTGTTTTTACACTGCTAATATAATGTGTATGTAAACATGGGACCTGTTATCCAGAATGCTTGGGGCCTGGGGGTTTCCTGATAATGGACCTTTTGTTAATTTGGATCTTCATACCTTAAGTCTACTAGAAAATCATGTAAACATTAAATAAACCCAATAGGCTGGTTTTGCCTCCAATAAGGATTAATTATATCTTAGTTTGGATCAAGTACAAGGGACTGTTTAATTATTACCGAGAAAAAGGGAATCATTTTTAAAAAATTTGGATAACTATGGAGACTATTGGAGACGGGCATTCCATAATTGAGCTTTCTGGATAACCAGTTTCTGGATAACAGATCCCATACCTCTGTGTATATATATTTTTTTGTTTGTTTAAGGTGGTTGAGGGTAAGTGAGTTTCCTTGCAAACTAAAACCATTCAAAAGCTGACCATACATTTAAGATCTGCTTGTTTGCCGCAAAGGTCCTGGGCCTCCGCAATGGCGTTTCGTTGTATACCTTAAGTAGCCATGACAGATGGAGAGGGTTATTTTTTCTGCCATGGTTTTCAAGTGAATAGCAGTAGCAGGCAAAACCCTTTGTGTGGATATGCCATACATGAGTCCATACAAGCGGCTGACTCTGCCCCTCTCCAGACTCATTTGGCAGCTTATTGGCTCGTGTATTGGGGAGCTTGGGCAAAATGAGGGTAGGATTTTTTCAGGTGCGGGTATAGATGCGGGTCTCATCTAAATTTCTTATGTTATATTGTCTATATTTTAATCCTTTTAAAAGTCACTTTTGATGATGTCACTTCCGGTTCGCAGCAACATCACTTCCTGTTTCGATGGTGGTCAGCGGGTTGTGGGTCGGGTTGCGGATAAGGCAGTTGCAGGTCCGGGTATCAAAGTGGTAAAGGCAGTTGCGGGTCCGGGTCTTAGAAATTAGTTCCGCGCAGGACTCTACCCACCGGGGCTGCTGCTTCGGGGCCCCCAAACCCCCCTCCTGCCCCAGAGGCAAAGACTCATTGGCCAGGCCCTCCCCCCACTTTGCAGCTGCAGCCCCCCACTTGAACCTTTTTCTTGTTCGCGGCCGCAACTGAAAGCCGTGAGGGAGGGGCAACACCAATAGCGGGACTGGGCCGGCAGTTCTTGGGGCCCACCAGGTTTTTTCCCGGTGTCCTGCCAGCCCAGTCCGAACCTGCCTATAGCACTCCATTGTTTGGTATCTGAGTGTACTGAGCTGACAAAAGTCCATATAGCAGGGCAAAAGCAGAAGAGAAATCTGTAGACTTGTGTTATTGTGTGATTTCTAATCAGGTTAAGGCTGCACCTTTATAATTATGTGACTCCCATTTTAATCTACATTTCTAGTAAATAATATCATGTGACTTAATAAGACCCCATGATAATAGATAATATTCTGAAAGCTGAATACAGGGTTCTTCTAGCTGATGGCTACCATTTGTTTCATGTTGTTTCTTTGTATCATTTCTTCCTAATCTTCTGTCAGAGAGTCCTCTAGTCCTAGAACATGCTGTTGCTAAACTACAACTCCCAGCAGCATCCATTGATCTTTGGTTGGTGCTTGTAGTTGTAGAACATCGGCTTGACAGTCACAGAACGCAGATCCCCGATCCATTCCCTTAATTTATGTACATTTGTATTGGTTTGTTGGAGACGTTTGTGCTCAATGAAATGAGGGTTCATAGAATCTTTGCCTAATGTATTTATCATTTTTATATTGTGACAATTATCAATGTGAATGTTTAAAATTATATATTTTGGTGAAAGCAGGAATGTATTTCTCATAGCATTATAATAAGTTATTGTGCAAGATATGATTATAGTTTAGGCTACCAATAGTTTTTCTTGGCTTAGTAATAGATTTTTTTGTAAAATATAACTGAAATTGTATTCCTTTTTTCAAGTATGTTTGTGTCATCTTTTATGCATCCGCTGAACTAGATATATTCATGCAACATGGATTCAATGGCGCAATACGCCTCTGCATATCCCATTGTACGTAAATGATTATGGGCAACATTCAGCCCTCCTACGACTCCTTGCATTCATCGGACAGCAGAAAGCTGCTGGGGTCCCCATCCTGACTTTAAAGGGGACCCGTCACCCAAAACAATTATTCAAAATCCTATTTTATCACATTAGTCAAGCAAAATGAACTTTAATTACACTGTATAAATTATTTGAATCTTGTTTCCTTCAGTCTGGGAATTCATAATTATAACAAGCAGGCAGCAGCCATTTTGTGGACACTGTTATTAAGACAAGCCTTGTATCATCTCAGAATCTTGTTTGTGCACCAGAATGGGGGACCTGATGTCCATCCCCGTGTACTGGCTACACAATTAAATGGTAAAGAGAATGTGGGGAGAGCAGTGCCATGTAGGAAGTGCTGAATGGAAAGTGAAAGTAAATGCTTGCCCCGCCTCTATGTCTAAGGCACAGAGGAGGGGCAGACATTATTTGATTGACAGCTGAGATTTTTAAAAGAGCTTACATCTATTAATGCTTTAATAAAAAATAGAAATTGGATTTCATGTTCAATTTAAAAAGGACTTTTATTATACAGATATTTGTCTCTGGGTGACAGGTCCACTTTAAAGGGCATATTTATCAAGGGTTGAATAGTAAATCAAATTGATAAGTGTCAAAATTCTCACATTCAAATTTTAATCCCCCTATTCCAGTGTAAATTCAAATGCGAGATTTATCACACCTCGACCATGGAAACAGTCCTAATTCGAATATTCGCCACCTAAAACCTGCCGAGTTCATGTACAAGTCAATGGCAGAGGTCAGTTGAGCCATTTAGAGATTTTAATAGCCTTCCTGACATTCGAGTTTTTATTCCGGGATTTGAATACGATTCGAGTTTTAAGATCAGAACCATTTCATCGAATATTAGACATTCGCATTTTTTCTTAAATAACCTCCTAGTCGAATTGTGAGTATATTCGAATTAAAAAAAATACATGAATCACATGACTTGGGGCAGCTGGGAAATTGACAAAATGACTAGCCCCATGTCAGATTTCAAATTTGAATATAAAAAAAATCTGTTTGCTCTTTTGAGAAATGGATTTCAGTGCAGAATTCTGCTGGAGCAGCACTATTAACTGATTCATTTTGAAAAAAAATTTCCCATGACAGTATCCCTTTAAATAACCTCCCGGTCGAATTGTGAATATATTCGAATTAAAAAAATTACATGAATTCGAAATTCAACCTTTGATAAACGGGCCTCTGTAAAGATCTTTAAACATGGAGAAAAATTAGATTTGTGCGAATCGAATATGATTCGAAATTTTGGGTCAGAACCATTTGATTGAATATAAGACATGCAAAGATTTTCTTAAATAACCTCCCAGTCGAATTGTGAATATATTTGAATGAAGAAAAAAGAAATTCACATGAATTTGAAATTCGACCTTTGATAAATGGGATTCTGTCATGATCTTTAAACATGTTGTGGAGAAAAATTTGATTTGTACGAATCAAATTTTTGGGTCGGAACCGTTTGATCGAATACTAGACTCAAATTTTTTCTTAAATAACCTCCCAGTCAAATTGTGAGTATATTGGAATTGGGAAAAAAAATAATTCACATGTATTCAAAATTCGACCTTTGATAAATGGGCCTCTGTCTAGATTTTTGAAATCTTTAAACATGTTAGAGAAAAATTTGTTTTGTACAAATCGAATGCGATTCGTATTTTCGAGTCGGAACCATTCGATCGAATATTAGACATTCTAATATTTTCTTAAAGAACCCCCCAGTCGAATTGTGAGTATATTCGAATGAAAAAAAATTCACATGAATTCGAAATTTCGAACTTTGATAAATGGGCTTTAGTGTTAAAAATATTTCTGTTAAAAGAAACAGGACTAACCACACAACCCCTTTATTAGAAATATCAACATATTTACAAGTCAAGAACTTTTCTTGTGGTTCCTTCTCTCTTTAAACTATTACTGAACTCTGCCTAATTGGGGAGTGTTTTGGGGAAATAGCAGACAAATCCTCCTGGCACAAGTCACCAAGGGAGAACGAGACAAAACACTTTTGTTTATCATCAGCGTAACAAGTTCCAGCCCTGCCCTTGATCAGCTAGACGTATTGATATTTCAAATTCATTGTCAAAGTGAACTGTAGGGTTGCCTGTTTGTGAGCGTGACTTTAAACCCTTTTGATTCATCTGGTCAATAGACCATCAAACTAGAGTTGATCTAAAACGAAAAAACGAATGACCTACGGTAATTGATTGGATGAGTGAGTGGGCGGAAACAAGTCTCTGCAGTTCCAGACCAATCAACATAAATTGCCAATAAAGAACAGGAAGTCTGACCGACTGTCACCCACGCTGATAGCTTGGATATCCGACAAGTTCAATATAGTCTCATAGTTCATTCAGGTACCCTGCTTTTATTAAACGGGACAGACGGAAAATATTTTATTCTACAAAAGCTCCAACACATGGGGGTGTTTTATGTGCTTAACGTGCCTTTAAATGCAGCTTTGAGTGCAAATAAACGCATTGCGTTTTACTCCATTTGTGTTTCAGTGCATTTGTGTAGACGCAGCATGCTGCATTTTTTCGCGCCTGACAATCCATTGAACAGGGTTGCATTTGGAAAGGCAAAATAAGGGCTTAGCTATGTTATAAAAACTTGTTTAAAGGAGAAGTAAAGTCGTGCACTTGGGGGTGCCAAATGTTAGGCATCCCCAAGGGATTGTATTGACTTTCCTAAAACTCCGGGCCGGTACTCCTATCCGCAGAAAACTGCACCGGCCCAGGGTTATACCAGTGAGCACCATGGAGTGATTATTGGCGGGGAGATAGAGCAGGAGAAGAGCTCAACCCAAACCCACCCGCGAAGAGGACGACCTGGGTGCTCTGGTCATAGAATAAATAAGGACTGCACTTGGTACCGGCACTCACAGGATTTGCATGAAAAATTTGAGAAAGGTTCCTGTGAGGAGCCGAAACGTCGGATTTAATAAACCTAATTTTTTATTTTCATTATATATATATATATATTTATTATTTTTTTTAAAAAAAAAAACATTTTTATTATTCAGTTATGCGGAACTACTGGGGGACCAGGGCTCAGGCCCCCCGGCAGCTCACGCACAGCTGAAGCCGGCCAGAAAATCGCATACAGAGGCCCGGGCCCGCTAGTTACAGTTCTGCACTCATGGACAAAACCGGTAGGGTCTCAAAAGCTTTCTTGGAGGAATGACCGAGCTTACAATTTGCCCCTTGCTCCTCCCACAGGGCAGAAACTTTTGCTATGAAGTGTGCCAAAGCATTCCATTCCAGTTTCTGTTCTGATTCAGCTTCAGTTCTGATCCAGTTTCAGTTCTGATGTTTCTACAAGGGCTATGGCTCGCAAGGTGTTTGAGTTATGCTGTAAAAACATCTCTTGTGCCAACAGTCAACTTTCGAAGATTTTATCTCTGCAATTCTTGGCACTATGCTTGAAATTGGTGCAGTTAACTGGCTGTGGATGGACCACAAACGTTTTGTACCATATACAGCTTTTGTATGTGGGTCCAGCCCGACTGATATCCATGTTTTATATACATGTTCAGGGATGCTAGAAAATCCTATACGTTAGATGAGAAAGTGAAGAGCTGCAGTTATGCTTCACTTTGTGTTCTGATTGTTCTGCACAAATGATCAGAACAATAGAAAAGCTGTCATACCCTGAATGGCTCCTCCGATGGCATCTGTCACTCCCTTCCAGTTTGCAGGCCAGTCGATTGGAAACCAACGAAGATGTTGTGGATGTATGCCTTCATCCATAGCAACCTATTAAAGGGCAAGTCAACCTCAAAATGCAAATTTGTCGAATAAAACATAATTCTAAGCAAGGTTTCATCCATGATTTCTGGTTGATCGAACTGACCATAGTGTGGGTGAATGTCATGTTAAATGATGAAAAATTAAATTGAAAAAAAAAAATAAAAATCAAAACCTATATTCGGAGTCGGACTTGTGCCCACTGGGACTGTCCTTCAAGGGCCCCTCCGGTGTCCAACGCCCCCTAGCCCCCAACCCCCCCCCCTGCAACCAACATTCCTACTCCTTAATTTGCGACTGCTATCGAGTCAGTGTGGTGGGGGTGGGGAGAGGTGATGGTTCCTGTGGGGGAGCAGGCCTGGGTCCAACTTGCCTATGCTTATATATAAGGGTGCCTGCACCCGAAACGCATCCAGCAACGTGTACAATGTGTCTTCTTTTTCATTATGGACGAATAAAGATTAATTATTAAAAGTTTATTGAGCAAATCAAAAACAGGACTGTCAGGTCTCCTATACATTATTTCTACTGCTGTAAATGATGTGAAACACATTTAAGGACCTTAACACAAATCAAAGCACCCAAAAATCCCATGTGTAAACGCCCTAATTCCCATTGTATACCCAAAATATGACTTGCATACACTCAATGCCGAAAACTTGAATTGAATTTGACTAAACTCAAATTTAGTTTTTTCGCCAAAAAAAAACCCTCTAGGGGCAGATTTATCAAGGGTCGAAGTGAATTCAAGGGAATTTTCGAAGTTAAAAAAATTTGAAATTCAAAGTAATTTTTTGGATACTTAGACCATCGAATAGGATACTACGACTTCAAATTTACTTTGACTTTGATTCAAAGTAAAATCATTCGAATAAGCGACCATTCGATAATCGAAGTACTGTCTCTTTAAAAAAACTTAGACTTCAATAGTTTGCCGAAGTGCTATGTTAGCCCATGGGGACCTTCTAATGCATTTTTCTAAGTTTTTTGTAGTCAAAGTAAAATCCCTAATAGACCCTACTGCCCCAGCCACAGTACAGCAGTAAAGAGTGATTGAAGTTTATCAGAGCACAAGTCACATGACTTGGGGCAGCTGGGAAATTGACAATATGTCTAGCCCCATGTCAGATTTCAAAATTGAATATAGAAAAATCTGTTTGCTCTTTTGAGAAAAGGATTCCAGTGCAGAATTCTGCTGAAGCAGCACTATTAAATGATGTTTTGAAACAGTATCCCTTTAAGCTCATTTGGAAGGAAACCTTTGCATCTAATTTCATCTTCTATGACTGTTCAAGTGTAAATTATTTTCTTAATATACACTGAGGAGTTGTTTTGAGTAACAAATAAATGATACTTTAGCATTTGTAATGACTGGGTGAGTTTTTCCCCCTATTAAAGAGCCCTCTAGTGTTGCAATGTATGAACTGCATTGGTTAATGTATCAAGCAGCAGGTTGCCATGAGGATCCACTTAACCCGTGATCCAAGTGCGTTCTACCGTTCAGAACATCTGAGCAAAGCAATAGGAATATGAACTAAATGCCCTTTGCCTGTATTTATTTCACAGCGAAGGACTTGTTCGTAGCCCACCTCCCCATAATCTTAATTGGTACACAATGTTTCATACATTTAGCACATAAGAAAGCACATCAGCCTATCAACAAGGAAAGACCTAATTACCCCCAGCCCAGTGTGGCTGTAACCATATAATTGAATTAAATACACAAAAAAAAATCAGTTGAAAAGAAAGATACAAATCATCAAGACATGACAAGATATGATACATTAAGCCTACAATCAGAAATAATGTGTTACATCAAGTTCATTTTTCATGCCTATGGGAAATCTAGTGGCTAGGGTATTTGTTTTGCTGTTTTGTGTGTGTGTATATATATATATATATATAGATAGATATTTATATAGATAGATATTTATTTATATATATATAAATATATAGATATATAGATATTTATATATATATAGAGAGAGAGAGATTTATATATATATATATATATATATAGATAGAGATATATATATATAGATAGATAGATAGATAGAGAGAGAGATATATATATATATATATATATATATATATATAGATAGATATTTATATAAAATATGAAGTTTTGTTTAATATTGCTTTTGTTATAAAGTTTTGGTTGTTTTGATTTGTTCTCACCATCGAGAGCACTAAGATGGCATCCGAGCCTCCTTTTGGAGTTCGGCTCATATTTATGATGTGACACCTATGGCTCCTGCCATTGGGAGACTGGAAACTCTATTGGGATTGGTACTTGCAATCTGAGTGCTCATTGGTGCTTTTTCCTTTAAATTTGGTGTGTTGTAACAAACAATTTCAGCTTATGATTAAGTGTCTGTGAGATGCGAAACATGTAAGGCTGTGCCTTAGCATACCAAATAAACTACAGTCTTTTTACACTTCTGTCTGGAAGTCTGATCTCTGAGTGGCTGCTCTACTGCACTACGGTTCTGTGCGGTCCCCTTCACTGAGTTAGTCGCCACCCGCCCGGTGTTTTACTGGCCTAGCCGGTGAAACACCTGTCGGGGCCAGTATTGCAAATTTACTGGCAATGTAGCTGCTGGTAAATTTGTAATACCCCTAACAAAAGTCCTCGGCCGCCCACAATCCGCTCAAAACTTAAATTTTTGCCTCCTTCTGGCCATCCCGCGATGTGGCTCCACACCTTTTTACATCACATCCCGCCCCCTTTTATGTCATGCCCCACCCCTTTTACATCACGTAAAAAGTGGCAACCCTAACTGCCGCGAGCGCGCGCATGTGCCTATGCGGCAGGGTGGCATGTAGGCATGTAGGCTACCTGGCTGGTAAAAATTATGGTTGACCAATGTTATTAATAGGAAAAAAAGATAAATATATAGGAAGGCCGGTATTTTTTTTCCAGAAAAGGTGGCAACCCTAGCGGCATTCCGCCCCTAAAATTATACCAACCTAGGCCCGGGCCTTTGTGGCCTCACCACAAATCCAAGCCTGAATGTAGTTGCCGGTAAATTTGTAATACCCTTAACAAAACCCCTTGGCCCGCCTCCAATCTGCTGGAAATGTAACTGTTCTCCTCCTTTTGGCCATCGCCGGGACGTGACTCTTCCTACTTTTACATCACGTCCTGCCCCCTTTTGTTCATGCCCGGGTTGCCTGCAAAAACCTGCGGTACCCTGTGGGTTGCGTGTAGAAGTCCCAGGTGTGGGTATAGACGCGTTTCGGCGGTTCTGCGGGTTTGCGGGTCGTGGGTCGGGCCAATGTCGATATTTACTCCTTTTTTCTGGTCATGTCTACTTCTGATGACGTCACTTCCGGTTTACAATGCCAGCATTTCCTGTTTTACTCCTTTTTTTCTGATCACGTCTACTTTCTATGATGTCACTTCCGGTTTACAATTACAGCACTTCCTGATTCTTGATGTTCAGCGGGTCCGGGTTGTGGATAAGGTACTTGTGGGTCGTGTCGGGTAGGGGGTCCAAGCGGACATTGCGACTTGGGTCATGTTAAAATACAATAAGAAGGGGAGAAACAATAGCTGTCTCAAAAGGTTTCTTTTTCATTAAAGAAAGTAAAAATGGGATTTTATTTTTTTGCCTTTACATGCCCTTTAAGCATCCTAGTCTGTATTATCACTACATAACTCTCTTTAGTTTTTTGGTGATTGAGGGAAAATAATTTACTATAATTTAATTTCACAGAAAACTTGCCAATGCGCATACAGGCTTTAAGGGAAAATGCCAGCAGAGTAAACACCGAATGACATTAGTCATATTCTGTACCTTCCCCGTATTGACTTTTGTTCCCATTATTGTTAGACATTCCTGTTTATGTGTTAATAACTGGTATCTTATCCATCTTAACTGATGTGTTACAACTAATATATATGGGTGTGTGTATTACAATTATGGGAGTGTAAGGCAGGCAAAGGGTTAAAGGCTGGTGGCAAGGATCAGAGTCAAAACAACAGGCAAGGGTCAAAACCAGTAAAGATAATCAGAGGTTTGTGCTTAGCAAGTCCACGAAACTCAAAACAAGCTTGAGCAATGAGTTTGAATCAGAATGCGCCTTTTAGGGTAGGACTACACGGACGTTTTTGTTATGATCCGACGCGCTGCGACAAAACGCTGGCAACAAAATGCATGCGATGGAAATAAGGTAAGTGAATGCATTGTCGGATGAAGTCACAGCGCTGATCCGACGCAACACGACTATCGAATGCAGATGCTGCACGTTGCGTCTGCATCTGACAGTCGCGTCGGATCAACAATGTGACTTCATCCGACATTTCTATCTCTTACCTTATTTCCGTTGCATGCAGTTTGTCGCCTGCGTTTTGTCGCAGCACGACGGATCGCGCTGAAAACTTTGTGTAGTCCTACCCTTATTTTCAAATTGCCGCTGAAACGTGACGTCAGAGCGTCCACCTTCACGACGCTCTGCGCATACTCCCGGGTGCTTTATGCCTCATTTTTTGTGGGTTCCAGTACCTGCTGCCTATGCCACTGGGTATCTGGAAATCCAATAATGTGGTATGTACAGAGCCAAGTCACATATCAGCCCTCAGTGATATGTCACATGACTCACTGAACCATGGATATTATAATAAACCATGTACCCCCTTTTGTTAATTACTAGGATATTAAAAGTCACTTAAGAGTTCCATGACCAATATAAAAGCGTAGTCATGGAACTCCTTGGTGACTTCTGATATCCTTATATTTTCAAATAGGTACATTATTCACTATGTATTTTACAATAGGGGCATATTCACAAAAGTCATGATTATTCTGTAAATTATATCCTTAAAAATGGTGCTTAGTGATGTCATCAGTTACAATTGGTACCTAGTGATTTCATTTTTTGTCACATGACTCACCAAAACTTAAACCTCTGAAATCTAAGCACTTGCCCATATTGCTTTTATGGTTACTGATGTATATTATAAAATAATTTTTTTTAAAGTAAAAAGCAAGAGGATATTAGAAGTCACCTGTCTCTGACCTGTCTAAAAGCACTATATTTACTGTATGTTTTGGCCAGGTCAGTAACATTTCCATTTTGGTCCTAAACCACGCAATCATGAAACTTCTACTTCTGGTTATCAACCTTACATCATAAATAATGGAATGGATTATGTGCTCTCTCACTTTCAAATTCTTAACCTTGCTGAAAGATCCAGGAAAGAAGCCTTGGGGGCTACATGGATATAATTTGTAGAATTTACTGTATCTACAATGGAACCAAACAATTCTTGTGACCTGTAAAAGACCAGGTGGTGATAATCAATGGTGTAACTACAGAAGAATCAGACCCCATGGTTGAGGGAGGGCTCGTACCTCTGGGTCAGCTTCCTATAGCAGGTTTCCGTAGCCATTTTTTACCCATGAGTCACATTCAAGAGTTGGGGAGCAACACAAGCATAAATATAGTTCCTGTTTGTGCCAAATAAGGGATGTGATTGGCTATTTGGTAGCTCTTATGTGAACTGACAGCCTACAGGAGAGTCTGTTTGGCAGTACACATGGTTTTTATGCAACAAAAACTTGCCTCCAAGCTAAAAATGATAAACTAAGCTCCTGCTTTGAGGCCCCTGGGAGCAACATCCAAGGGGTTGGAGAGCAACATGTTACTGACGAGCTACTGGTTGGGGATAATTGCTCTATAGCATTAAAATCCTGTGGCAAGGGAGGGGGTTGCGGGCAGGAGCAGCTATGCCCATCGGACCACTCCAAACATATTTTTTTTGGTGGGGGGGCCTGGAACGCTCTGAAAAAGAAATTCAGCATTGCCATGCCCCTTTGTGCCCCACTGTGCTAAAAGTATAGGGTGAAAAAGTGCTGTGTATTATTCCCAGAGAGTATTAGGGTAGGACTTCATGGTGCGCGTGGACCCGATGCGTCGCAATGCGACTAAACGCATGCGACGTGACGGATGTTTTACAGAAAACGGAAGTGAAGGAGAAATCGTAAGAAACAACTACATTCATCGCGTTTTCATCCGACAGTCGGATGAATGTAGTTGTTTCCTGCGACTTCACCTTCACTTCCATTTTCTGTAAAACATCGGACACGTCGCATGCGTTTAGTCGCATTGGGACGTATCGGGTCCACGCACTCCATGAAATCCTACCCTTAAGGTTCATTTCATGACATTGTGAGGTTTCCTGACAGGAGCGAACATATTTGGTGTTTTTTTAGGTCCAGGCAAAAAACAAAGAAAGAAAAGAAAGGTTTTTTTTGGTTTGTGTTCTTTAATTACAACGTGTATGGAGCAGGGGAATTCCAGCAGACCCAATGGCATGTAATTCAAACTGCAGTGGCTTGGATGCATCTGGGAACCGACAGCTCAGACTTGATCACTCCCCTAAAGTACAGAATCATCTGCAATATTTTACTCATGACTCCAGTTGCACCACAGTCAGCTTAAAGGGGAAGGAAACCTAGTCGGCGCAAACCCCCCTACCCCCCCTCCCGTTTGTTGCCCACCCTCCCTCCTCCCCCCTGGCCTACCCGTCCCGCTGGGCAAATGCCCCTAACTTGTTACTTACCCTTCTGCGCAGGTCCAGTCCAGGGAGTTCACAGACGCCATCTTCTTCCACGCGATCTTCTTCCTGCTTTGACCGGCGTTTTGGCGCCAAAAGTCACGCGCATGCGCAGTAGATCGTACCGGCGAAATGATCCTACTGTGCATGCGCCGTTCAAAGCAGGAAGAAGATCGCGTGGAAGAAGATGTCGTCTGTGAACTCCGTGGACTGGACCTGCGCAGAAGGGTAAGTAACAAGTTAGGGGCATTTGCCCAGCGGGACGGGTAGGCCAGGGGGGAGGAGGGAGGGTGGGCAACAAACGGGAGGGGGGGTGGGGGGTTTGCGCCGACAAGGTTTCCTTCCCCTTTAAAGGCAACACAGTAGGGTTGCCATATGTTTTGACCCGAACAATTCGGTTTTTATAAGGGCTGTTCAGGTCTTAATTTTCTGTTTGGTTTTCAGCCTTGTGAAACCTGAATAATAATTTGGCCAATAAAAACATTTAAATACTAAGATACTCGCCTTAAAGGGGACCTGTCACCGAAATTAATAATTCCATATACTTTTCTATCATGTTAGTTGAGCAAAATACATTTGCTCACACTATACTTATTATTTAAATTTTGTTTCCTTCAATCTTGGAATTCACAATTATAGTAAGCATGCAGGTGCCATTTATGACAAGGCAAGTTGTGTATCACCCCAACATCTTGTGTATGCACCAGAATGGGGGACCTAATGCCCATGCATGGTCAGAAAACTGAACAGAATTCAAGCCACTAACCCTGCCCCGGCATCATAACTCCACTGACATCATTTGTCTTCCTCTGATGTCATCATGCCCACCCCAACATCACTGCCCCACCCCCCAATGCTATCTGCCCAATTCCCTTTGTTCAGGTTTAACTGCTGTCAAAGGTGGCAACCCTACAACACAGAGGCTTTTTCTTGTTCCCTGTATATCCCCAAAGGTCATGTAGAAACAGGGTTGCAAGGGTGGCTGTTTTCCAGCCAATGTGGGCTACTAATTTAAAGCCCAGGTGGGTTTTTAAAGTACAAACTAGCCAAGATACAGATTTGGGCTGCTTTTTGAGCCTTTGGCTGGTTTGTAGTTTGGAAACCAGTCAGTTTTTTTCTTGCCCTAATGTACCAAGCCTGTGTCTCCCAATGCATGTTGGGTAATGTAGTTTTAACAATTTGGCGACTACCAAGTTGTACTGACGGGCGTTAGCAGATTTTGAGCTCTGTACCCCAGTCTCCCATCACTCTTAAGCTGGCCATACACTATAAGATCCGCTTGTTTGGCGACATCGCCAAACGAGCGGTTCTTTCCCCGATATGCCCACCAACGGCACGGCTATATTCCAAATGTTCGGCCTATTACAAAGAGGAGCAATGGCCGATCGCCTGAAAAATGAAACCTTCCTGATTGATATCGTGGTCAGATATAGATCAGGAAGACCCGTCGGAAGCCCCTATACACGGGCAGATAAGCTGGTGAATTGGTCTAAAGGACCGAAATCAGCAACTTTAATCTGCCCGTGTATGGCCACCTTTAAGCTTTCTCGCATTTTCAGGTGACTTTCCTCAATTTCTGACAATTTGGGGGCAAAAATGCACTGGCCACCAAAATGTCTAGAGGTTCAGCTATTTTACCAATATTTATTAATTATTGGGGCCTTGTTGGACCCCTTTACCTCCTGGGACCCCCTTTGTAGTTACTTCCCTGGTGATGGGGAATTGGTCCCATTTTGCTTCATGGAAAGATTTGAAAAAGGCCCATTTTCACATATATTTAGACTTTTTTCACTGCACATGCTGTGCTATTTTTGGGGCTACTGTTGAAGTGTCTCTCGGCTGTATTTGTAGCTGACTTTGGCTGGTTTTGAAAATAAGACCTGGCAACCCTGCAACACAGAGGCTTCGTCTAGTTCCCTGTATGGCCCCAAATATCATGTAGAAGGTTCCTGGTAGGGTGACATGGATACATGCAATCAGGACCGCCATCAGAAATCACAGAGCCCCATACGACAAAATTTCCTGGGACCCTTGGGCTGCGCCCACCGCAAGCCCCACCTACAGGTTCGCCCTCCCCACCCCACAGTAAAAAAAACAAAAAGAATATTGGTGGCTAGGGTTCCCACATGTTAATAAGAAATAAAAAGATATTGGTGGTCAGGGCCCCCCCCATTAAAAAATATTGGTGGCTAGGACCCCACATGAGAAAAAAAAAATTGGTGCCCAAAATTAAACGTCCATGCCTTCCCGAAGTCAGCAGCTCTCAGAAAGATGGGGGTCCCGGCTAATCAAGTAATTGTGGTGTGGCGTGGCCCCTTTACCCTGGGGGCCAACTACAACTCTCCCCCTGATGGCTGCCCTGCATGCAATTGCTCATAACTCACACAGACAATACACACAGAGCAGCACACGTCCCAGTGTAGAAGTCCTGACTATCTCCCAGACTCTCACTGTTCCACGAATGTATTTCTAAATGTCCCACGAGTGTCTCTGTCACTGTGACATGCGCACTCCGGTGTCCTTACGTGACCTACTGCAGCCTCCCCTACTGCAGCCTCCACTACTGCAGCCTCCACTTCATCGCCTTCCCATTCCCAACATCAGTTCAGCAGCCTTTCCCTTTAGTCACATTCAGCTGCTGCGCCGCAAAACTACCGGACTCCTTTTTTTCCCCCATCTGGACGCCACCATTCAATCCAATGGGGGGGGGGGGTGGTGTCCTGCCTAGTCCGGTTGTACTATTGTAAGTGATGCCTTTAGCTGACGCAACCCCCTGTGCGCTGGAGGGAGCCAGTCCCAGTGCAGTGTGTGTGTGTGAGGCTGCTGAGGCTGACGCTGTAGGACGTGCGGCTGCTGCTTCTCTTCTCGCTCTCACCTCATCGCGGCTGCTGTCGGCTTTTTCTCCGGGCTGCTGCCGGCAGATGACATGGTTCGCTCTGCTGAGCAACTAGTCTGTATTCCTGCTGCTGCTGCTGCTGCTGCTGCCCAATTAGCCACTTTGCACCTGCTGCTCGCCTTTTGTACAGATGCCTCTGGCAGCACAAATATAGGCTCCTCTGCTTCCAGATAACCTTCATCTTTGTATCCACCATGGACTCCACACACCTAATGCCCAGCAGCACAGAATTCAGTAAAGTGAGGAAAAGGTAAGTGCTATTAACTGAACTCCCCCATCAGTCACCTTTCTAATGGAATGTTCTAATGGACTGCTGTTTGGGGGGGAGCTGAGGCTTTACTGGGTCCTTTTTATTTGTCTCTAGTGCAAATAGTTCTGACATAAGGGCTGGAATATTGGCTGCAGCTGCCAGTGCCCACTCTTTAATCACAAATCCATCATGTCATGGGCATTACACCTAGGGGTTCTGGGTAAAATACTCCCCTTCCTATACATTTATCTTTTTTCCCTATTAATAACATTGGGATCAACCATTATTTTTATTATATATAGTTTTATTATTATTATTATCATTATTAAAACACCGGCCAGGTGGCAACCCTAATGACACCGAGGCAGTGTACTGGTTAATGCAGTGCCATGATGTGTGCCAGGTCACTTTAGGTGCCCCCGGGGGAAAAAAAGATGGTAGCAGCCACTGAAATGAATTCAGCACCCCCCATTAGTCCACCCAGATGAGACGACATATTGAAAAAGGATAGAAGAAATGAATTGGTAAGGAATGAGTACATTTACCAAGGATCAAGCTGATACATTCTGTTCCCTTTAACATCACAAAATGACTGTCACTCCACCTTGTTAATGGTACTGCAGTCTGGACTCCTACAAGGATCCGACTGGCTATAAGATTTTATTACAAGCCCAGGGGGCTCGGAATATCCCGGCTGCAAATGAATAACTCTTTAATTGTAACGAATTCAGTGAAGAAATAAAGCCAGTGATTATAAGTGGTGATTATAAATGAACGGGAAAAACATAAAACCGCCTTTGGGGATACATTTTGCTTATATTTAGGGATGGGCGAATTTTTTCGCCTTGTTTCGCCGTGGAAATGATGCCTATAGACTTGTATGGCATTGTGCGGAAAGAAAAAAAAAACGAGAGTCAAAAAAGAATTTCGCCGTGCGTCAATTATTTTTTATTTATTTATTTCGTTTTTAATTTGAAAAAATATTTTATTTGATTTTCATGTTAAACAAGTGATAACAGTATGACAGCAAATATTATGCAGATGAAGATAATCGATACAATGGCATAGTATTATTAAAAACGAAATATCATTAAAATCAAATTTTATTTTGACGCCCATAGACTTTAATGGGCGTCGGGCGACATTTTCACCGGCGGTGAATTTTTGGCGAAATGAATCAAATTCGCCCATCCCTACTTATATTCCTTATTAGGGATGGGCAAATTTTTTCGCCTTGTTTCGCTGAAAAAATGATGCCCATAGACTTGTATGACGTTGTGCGTCAAAATAAAAAGATGCGAGTCAAAAAAATTGCGCGAAATAATTTTTTTTGAAGCCCATAGACTTAAATGGGCATCGGTGACATTTTTGGCGAAACGAAACAGGTCAAATTCGCCCATCCCTATTCCTTATATAATAATAAACTCTAATAGGCGAATAAAAATAAATGTAAATGTGCGAAAGGGCAAGAAATGAGCCGCCTGTTGTCTATATTGGAGATATACGAGGCAATTCTTCATTCCCTCTCCTGGTATGAAATGAGAAAATGCACAGTGGTATTTATATTCAAACAGACCATCTCACCCATAGGAGAAAGCTTTAATATTGCCGATGAAAAGCAAAATCAAGAAATTTAAAGGAAGATGCACATCCATTAAAGGGGTCGTTCACCTTTCAAATAACTTTTAGTATGATGTAGAGAGGGATATTATGAGACAATTTGCAATTGGTTTTCATTTTTTATCATTTAAGGTTTTTGAGTTATTTGGCTTTTTATTTAGCTGCACTTCAATTTGCATTTTAAGCAATCTGGTAGCCAGGGTCCCAATTACCCTAGCAACCATACATTGATTTTGAATAAGAGACTGAAATATGTATAGTAGAGGCCTGAATTGAAAGATGAGTAATAAAAAGTAGCAATAACAATTAAGGGCACATTTACTAAGGGTCGAATTATCGAGGGTTAATAAACCCTCAAATTCGACCCTTGAAGTAAAATTCTACAAATTCGAATATCGAATTTGAAAGGATTTACCGCAAATCCTACGATCGATCGATCAAAGGAAAAATCGATGAAATCCTTTGAATCAAACCATTTTAAGCGATCAATCGAAGGACTTTTCTTCGATCAAAAAAACCTTAGAAAACTGATGGGGAATGTCATCACAGGCTAACATTGTACCTCGGTAGGTTTAAACTGCCAAAGTATGTAGTCAACGTTTTTTTTAAAGAGACAGTACTTCGACTATCGAATGGTCGAATAGTCGGAAGGATTTTTAGTTCGAATCATTCGAATCTAAGTCGTAGTCGAAGGTCGTAGTAGCCTATTCGATGGTCGAAGTACCCAAAAAAATACTTCAAATTCGAAGTTTTTTTACTTCGAATCCTTCACTCGAACTTAGTAAATGTGCCCCATATAATGTGTAGGCTTACTGAGCATTAGTTCTTTAGAAGGGGTCAGCGACGCCCATTTGAAAGCTGCAAAGAAATAGAAGACAAAGGCAAATAACTATGAAACCATAAAAAATAAACAATGAAAACCAATTGAAAAGTTGCTTAGAATTGGCCATTCTATAACATAGTAAGAGTTACCTAAAAGGTGAAGCACCCCTTTAATAGATGAACATGATGCATGAAGGGATGATGAAGACTGCATGGGTTGTAAAGGATTAACATTGCTTAGTGGTGGTGGGTTAAGTGCATTCATAATTTTTAGGGTTCCACTATTTTGGATCCGGCCGAACCCCCGAATCCTTTGCCAAAGATTCGGCCGAATAACGAACCAAACCCGAATTTGCATATGCAAATGAGAAGTGGGAAGGGGAAAACATTTTTTACTTGTTTTTTGACAAAAAGTCACACAATTTCCCTTCCCGCCCCTAATTTCCTGCTGAAAAAACGCCCGAATCCCGAACCGAATCCTGGATTCGGTGCATCCCTAATAATTTTCCTAGTGGTTTAAAAGGTTAATGAACATAGTCAGGAGCTGACAAATATGTGCATTGGGATAAGTTGGCATGGTTATCTTCTATAACACGTTTGCAAAGACCCAGTGGCCAGTGACATAACTAGGGGGGGGGCCCTGACGCGGGAAGCGCTGCTGGGCCCCCCGCCCCCCTCCGTACACCCGGAACCGCCCGGGAATCGTGGTGCGTGAGCTGCCGGGGGGGGGCCCTGAGGGGGTGCGGGCCCTGGCCCAATCACACCCCCTGCTCCCCCGGGAGTTACGCCACTGCCAGTGGCGTAACTACCGGGGGAGCAGGGGGTGCGATTGGGCCAGGGTCCGCACCCCCTCGGGGCCCCCCGGCAGCTCGCACGCCACTTGTAAATGGGAAATGCGGCCATAAATGCAGCCGTTTCCGGCCGTATGGAGGGGGCGGGGCCTGGCTGCACGTCCCGCGCCAGGCCCCGCCCCCCTCTAGTTACGTCTCTGCAAAGACCAGTGTATTTCAGAAATGATGATACTATGTATGATGATATTATTACAATGCTGCTTTATGATACGGGGGGCACACAATTGAACAACTATATCAGCCCAGAGCAAGCTTTGAATGATGCCTGCAATTCATATGGAACAAGCAGAAGCCTGTCGGTGTAGCAGATATATTTGTTTTGCTTCGCATGGTGAGGTTTTCAATCAGATTACCTGGTTTATTTGTTTTCGGCATTAAAAGAATCTGAAGTCAGATGTTAATCACGCACGCACTGGATTGTAACTTCTTGCTGAAACCCAGTTTGCCGTAGCCAGCAGAGTGTTACCGAAAGTCATATTTTTTCCTGAAAGAATCAATAAAAATGAGAAATCGAAGATGTCGGCAGAAACAGCTAGAGAACATGGCAAGAATCCTTAAAATATAAACTGGAGCTACCATGGATTGTATGCAGTTTTTCTGCGGGAAGCTAGGTGTCAGTAATGTTTTATCAGTGTGTTTGTCATTTAGAAACCAGGGGTGTAACAACAGGGAAGCAGACCCAGCGGCAGCTTACACACCCAGAGGTGCAGGGAACTGACTAATGGATTGTTTTAGTATATGTGTAACAAACAGGTCCATTTCTTAAAGGGATACTGTCATGGGAAAACATATTTTTTTCAAAACACATCGGTTAATAGTGCTGCTCCAGCAGAATTCTGCACTGAAATCCATTTCTCAAAAGAGCAAACAGATTTTATTAAATTCAATTTTGAAATCTGACATGGGGCTAGACATATTGTCAGTTTCCCAGCTGCCCCAGTCATGTGACTTGTGCTGCACTTTAGGATGGAACTACTTTCTGGCAGGCTGTTATTTCTCCTACTTAAAGGGGACCTGTCACCCTAAGAAATAATTTCAAATTCTTTTCTATCATGTTAGTTGAGCAAAATAAACTTTACTTACACTGTATTTATTATTTAAATTTTGTTTCCTTCTGTCTTGGAATTATACAATCACAGCAAGCAGGCAGCTGCCATTTTGTGGACACGGTCAGGGGCGATCCGCCAATGAGGCGAGCTGAGGCGCTCGCCTCAGGCGGCATCGCAAGCTAGGTTTCCAGGGGCGGCAAAAAGCCGCTCCTGGTGCCTTTAAGAGCCGAATTTCCGGTTTTTGAACCGGAAATTCGGCTTTACTAGGGCGAGAGAGCGCAATTGCGCTCTCCGCAATAGCGTTGCTGCCTCCCCCCCCGGAAATCGAATCGGGCTGGGGGGGCGGCATTACTGGAGCCGCCTCAGGCGGCAATGCATACCGAAACGGCGCTGGACACGGTATATTGTGTATCACCCCAAAATCTTGTTTATGAACCAGAATGAGGGACCCAATGTCCATGTGCAGTGTGGTACACAATTATAGAGCCTGAGGAGGGAAGGGGGAATGTGGGGAGAGCAGTGACATCTAGGAAGTGCTGAATGGAAAGTGAAAGTAATTGACTGCCCCTCCTCTATGCCACGGGCATAGAGGCGGGGCAGGTAATATTTGATTGACAGTTTAGATATTTAAACACCTTTATAACAGGTATGGATGTTTTAATGAAAAATTTTTTTGGGGTTCCATATTTAATTTGGAAAGGACTTTCATTATGCAGTTTTTTATGTGTAGGTGACAGGTCCACTTTAATGTAACTGAATCAGTCTCAGTGGGACTTGGCTTTATTATTGAGTGTTTTTAGATCTTCCAGGCAGCTGTTATCTTGTGTTAGGGTGCGGTTATCTGGTTATCTTCCCATTGTTCTGCTGATGGGCTGTTGGGGGGGGGGGGAGAGGGAGGGGGTGATATCACTCCAACTTGCAGTTCAGCAGTAAAGAGTGACTGAATTTTATCAGAGCACAAGTCACATGACTGGGGGCAGCTGGGAAACTGACAATATGTCTAGCCCCATGTCAGATTTAAAAATATTAAAAAATCAGTTTGCTCTTTTGAGAAATTGATTTCAGTGCAGAATTCTGCTGGAGTAGCACTATTAACTGATGCGTTTTGAAAAAAACATGTTTTCCGATGACAGGATCCCTTTAGTAAGTCATGATGTATAATTGGTTCTTAGTAATGTAACAATGACTCACTGAAACTTTTTATTTAAAGTATCTCTTTATTTAGTTTTAACATGGGAGGGAGGGTAGGGGATTGGGAATGTACAACAAATAAAAAAAAAAACAAGTAAAAATACACATTACAGTCTGCCTTGATTTCTTCATTTTCATTGCCATTTTTATAGTACAAAGTTATCCTAGCACATATCAGGAGGATTCCCCAGGGGGTTTGAAGGTAGGGGATATGGGGTTCATGCTCTGGGTGTGCTTCCATATGTGTCTTGGTCACGGAGCACCAGGGTCTTTGAAAAGTATCAAATTTTATTAACGACTTGGTTACATAATAAAAAAAGAATCAAAATTTATTGGAGCATCCTCTGCCTTCATATGTCATTTTTATATTTACCTCTCTTATTTATAAGAGACAGACACTAATTTCTTAGCATAGAACAGGATAGTTTTAACAGCGATTCTAGTTGACTCACTGAAACTTTAACTCATTGGGGCAAATTCACTAACCTGCGGAGTTGCGCTAGCGCAGGCTTCGCCACACTTCACCAGGGTGCCGCTAATTCCCTAAAATCCAAAGTTGCGCTCAGGGAGGCGAATGGTAGCGAAGTTGCGCTAGCGTTATTTCGTCAAGGAAAGTGAAGTTACACTAGCGATGCCTAATTTGCATACGCCCCAAGTTAAAGTACAATGGACGTATATGTAGCAGCAAATACATTACACTACACAAGCTGGGAAAGCTTCATAAAATAAAATAGAGTTGTTATTTTGCCCTATACATGTGCCCATTGTATGGTTTAGGTGCCATATGTTAGGAAATGTAGGGGGGAAGGAGGGTACCCACCCAAAAAATTACGATCTTTTTTAGCCTATCACCCTTAAAAAAGGAAAAGACTCCAGCTTTTTTGGGACATAGAAAAAATTTCAACTTTTTTTGATGCAAGCCCTATCTACTCTATTGCACTTCGCCTGGTCTGAGGTGGTGAAGGCAAGTCTGGCGCAAGAGGTAACGTTCAGTAAAATGTGCAAGTTAGTGAATTAGCGTAGTTACATCCCTTCGCCATAGCGCAACTTCGCCTGGTGTAAGGTGCGAATTAGCGCTAGAGTAGGTCCACTTCGCTAGTGAATTTACGCCAGCACCCATTAGTAAATCGGCGAAGTAACGAAATTACGCCACGCTGGTGAATTTGCGCTTGCATTAGGCGCTTCACACTTTAGTGAATTTGCCCCTAAGTTTTATAAAATACTCCCTGGTATAAAATATAAGAATATCAGAAGTCACCTTGGAGTTCAGTGACCTGTATAAAAGCACTTGGCTTTCAGCTGTGTGTCTTTATATAAAGTCATGGACCTCCTCAGCTCTTTATCCTTATATTTTACTCTGTTAAAGGGGACCTATCACCCAGACAAAAAAGGCTGTATAATTAAACAATTTTCTAATAAAAAATCCATACCAGTTTTAAACTTGTTTAAAAGTCTCAGCTGTCAGTCATATATTGCCTTGATTTTCTTCTTTTCCTTAGGCATAGAGGTGGGACAGGTAATTACTTTCACATTCTATGAAGCACTAGATGGACACCTTCTCACAATTCCCTTCCCTCTTCACTAAGTAATTGTGTTGCCAGTCCATGGGCTTTGGCATTAGATGTCCCATTCTGGCACATACACTAGATTTTGGCATAACGCAAAGCTTGCCTCGCCAACGGTGTCCAATAAAATGATGCCTTTCTGCTTGCTGTGATTGTGAATTGCAAGCAAGATATAAATAATGTTTGTAGTGTAAATGAAGTTTGTTTTGCTTGACTAATATCATATAATAGGATTTGTGATATTTCTTAAGGTGACAGGTCCCCTTTAATAACTTTAAAGTGGACATGTCACCCAGACATAAAAAACTGTATAATAAAAGTCCTTTTCAAATTAAACATGAAATCTAATTTTTTTTTTTATTAAAGCATTCATATCTGTTGTAAGATAATCTGAGCTGTCAATCAAATATTGCCTGTCCCTCCTCTATGCCTTAGATATGTAAATGGAGCAAATATAATTTTTGTTTCATTTGTATAACTAGGTTAAACATATTCAGGAGTTGTTTGAAAATCAGATGATGTTTTTAGGTCACATTCATAAACATAAAAAAATATAGAAACATTTAAAGGGTTCACAAACTTTCAAGCACCATTGTATGTGTATTTTATACTAACGAAGGAAAATAACACTGTGGTATATTTGCTTTAGATATTTTTCTAGCCTTAAACAATGGCACATTAAAAGAATGCACAATTCAAGTTACTGTTTTCAAATCAGCAGTTATTTGTTCAAAATATTGCAACCTTCCTTGTATTACTTTGGGAAGCACTGTATGTCAGCCTATTGGTCCATTATTATTATTATTATTATCCTAACACAAGCACTATTGTAGTTTGAGTTGATAACTTACCCATGAAGGCAACCATTGGGGCTTCCCAATTACTTGATTGAAAAGCGTGATTTCTGGTGGGTATTAATGTTCGGACAGGTAGCATCAGTAAAAGAAGCTGTGGGTGGCATAACTCTCTAAATTTTGGTCTTCGACCAGATACATAAGACATTGCCTACTTGGCTATATGTAAACCACAACTTAGTTAAAGGAATCCTGTCATCAGAAAACATGTTTTTTTCAAAATGAATCAGTTAATAGTGCTACTCCAGCAGAATTCTGCACTGAAATCCATTTCTCAAAAGAGCAAACAAATTTTTTTATATTCAATTTTGAAATCTGACATGGGGCTAGACATTTTGTCAATTTCCCATCTGTCCCTGGTCATGTGACTTGTGCCTGCACTTTAGGAGAGAAATGCTTTCTGGCAGGCTGCTGTTTTTCCTTCTCAATGTAACTGAATGTGCCTCAGTGGGACATGGGTTTTTACTATTGAGTGTTGTTCTTAGATCTACCAGGGAGCTGTTATCTTGTGTTAGGGAGCTGTTACCTGGTTACCTTCCCATTGTTATTTTGTTTGGCTGCTGGGGGGGGGGGGAAGGGAGGGGGTGATATCACTCCAACTTGCAGTACAGCAGTAAAGACTAATTGAAGTTTATCAGAGCACAAGTCACATGACTTGGGGCAGCTGGGAAATTGACAAAATGTCTAGCCCCATGTCAGATTTCAAAATTGAATATAAAAAAAATCTGTTTGCTCTTTTGAGAAATGGATTTCAGCGCAAAATTATGCTGGAGCAGCACTATTAACTGATTCATTTTGAAAAAAAAATGTTTTTTCCCAAGACAGTATCCCTTTAACTTATTGATAAGGGATTATAAGGATCACATGTATGTAGTTTATAAGGGCAGAGACACGCTCAGATTCGGGGAGATTAGTCGCCTGGCGATAAATCTCCTCTTCTTCGGGGAGACTAATCTCCCCAAACTGCCTTCCCGTCGGCTAGAATGTAAATCACCAGCGGGATGGCAACTAAAGGACAGGTCAAATAGTACACATTAGTAGTAATGGTTTGCGAAGGACTGGGAATTTCAAACCAATTGTTTTTCTATGATGTGGGATTGCAGTAGATGTCTTCTAATTAAACCAAGGTCAAGGCTTTTAATCTGGGTGGTACTATTTGTACATTGACATGCCTTTTCCTATAGGGTAGGATGTGCAAATTTTTGTGTGCTGCCAGTGAGTGCATGACTGAACATGATACATATCATTGTCTGTATATCCAACGGCTTCTTCTCCAGATACATTCCTCAAAGCAAAAATCATTTGACGTTCATATCCATATTTCAACAGTTTTCGTCTCAAAATAATATATTTCTTGGTTTCGTCAGATAATAGTCCTTTGTTCCATGATCACTAGCTAAGATATAGGCCTAACTACTTTCACTTACAGAAATTCTTACTTTCAATATATATTGTAATGTAAAGCAAAATGGTGTCTACCTATCTTGAAACCCAAAAAAACCCAAAAACCATGACACTATGTAATAAATAGTATGAATGGAATTAAAATATTCTAAAATAACAAAAATTGCATCAGCTTATCACATTGCAAATTTTTATTGTAAAATTCAAGATTACTGTGCAATTAGATTTTTAATTAAATGGGAACTCCACAAAAACATTAACTTTTTGAAAAGTAAACATAATTTTAAGCAACTTTGCAATAAACATTAAAAAATATGCAGACTTTTCATGATTTTTAATCTACTGCTGATCTATCAGACTACTTTGCTGAGCTGGCTGACTACTGTTACTTTGTATCAACAGCCAGCTTTCCGCAGCCTGTATCCTCCAAACCCCACAATTTCCTGCACACGTGATTTCAATAAGGAACGGAACATCAGTGTTTAGTCCCTCATTCCCTGCCAGGATTTCAAATTATGCAGAAAGAGAAGAACTGTTAAAACAGCTGGATTTCAGCATATAAAATAGCATTTATTTACTTTTTGAAGAAACAGGTAACTGTGATGGGTATATTAGGGGTTTCTGTGGGCCTCTTTATCAAATTTTGATTGGAAGCTGGAGTTCCCCTTTAAGTAGTGTGATTTTTTAACTGCACATTGCACATATTAAAATCCTGCTTGAAGGTGGCATAATTTTTGGCTCAAAATAACTGCAATTTCAATAAGATGTTTTATTGCATACACGTTGCACTGTCAAGTCTTTCTTCTAGCAGTTGAGTCACTAAATGTTTGCAAAACGTACCTTGCCTTTATAAATTTAAGAAGGGGGAATATTATTTATTACACTTGAATTGAATTTGTATGTGTAGTGTCTCACTTTGTAAGTGTCAGGGCCCGAAGGCTCTGTTGTAGTGTGGACCAAGGAGGAGACAAAACAACACCAAGTTCGCAGTACAAGAGGGTTTATCAGAAGAATGGTCAAAAGCAGGCAAATTGGTCGGTACAGGCAGCAAAGAATCAGAATCGTTAAACAGGCAATAAGTCAATACACGGAGAATCCAAATAGCAAGAAATCGCACCCAGGAACTATACAAGATAGACCTATAATTGGGCAATGACAGGATGGGCAAATAGATTTAAATAGTCCATAGTTTGGCGCCAAAACTTGACGCGCTGACGTCATGACGCCGACGTCCTCACGTTGGTGTCCTGACGCCGACGCACATTCTGACGCCGGCGTCCATTCCGTCGCCGGCGACCAATCCTGGGGCGACACGTTTCTGACGCAGTCCCACTGCGACCAGGAAGAACCGCATGGTGGAGCAGGAGGTCGCCATCTTGGATGTCCCGTGGGGTAAGTTCCTCCATTACAGTAAGCTCTTTGCTCCATGTTCTGCACAGAGCTGGCCATCATTCCCTTCCAGTCTAGAGTGGAAGGGAATAGGACCAGGACTGGAGAAGGAGCGAGTGGGTCCAGTGGAAGAGAAAGCACATTAAAGGAATTGGTCGTTATAAAAATAAAACTGGGTAAATAGATAGGCTGTGCAAAATCCAGGATTCACTCTTTTCCAGCAGGATTAGGCCAAATCCTTGTGGGTGGCTGAACCGAATCCTAATTTGCATATGTAAATTAGGTGTGGGAAGGGAAATCACGTGACTGTCTCAAAACAAGGAAGTAAAACATTCTTTTTTTCCCACTTTCTTTTCCTGCCTCTAATTTGCATATTCAAATTAGAATTCAGTTTCGGTATTCAGCCAAATATTTCATGAAGGATTCAGGGATTTGGACGAATCCCAAATAGTGGATTTGGTGCATCCCTAATCTAATCTAACTGAAGCCAACATTCTTTATGTTTTTCGGACACAGGAATTCCGCCATGTGCTCCGTGTGTACTGCTAAACGATTTTTCAGCAAGTTGTACAAATGTAGTTCCAGCAGTACATACCCAAAGTGCCTGGCAATGTGTTCTCTGCTACACACAAATATTAACATATAGGAACATTTTCTTATAGTACAGTCAGAGCCGGGCCAACCCGGCCAGGCGCCCTAGGCAGCCTGGCGGGCCAAGGCGCCGGCTCTGTGCGCATTTACGCGGAAGATGCCAGTCGAGGAGAGACGGGACCGGACACGGGGTAGGCGACAGAGCAAGTACGTGCCTTGCCCCCCCTCAGCTTTGCTCCCTAGGCACGTGCCTACTCTGCCTACCCCTAGTTCCGGCCCTGAGTACAGTAATATGTATTCGAATTCAGTAACGATTATCTGAAATCTGAAAAGCAAAATGATTACTAGCACTGCACTAAAAAAAAAAACCAGCATTTTAATTGATTAAATATGAATATATATTTGCAAGGATGGTTTTGTTGTAAATAGAGTATTCGGTTTTATATGGCTGTGGATTGTAGAGTTGAAACAGAATCATGCAATAGAAAATGAAAATAGAGTTGGCAGCCAGCTTTTAATAGCATGGAATGAGCGACACTTTTAGAACTGTTTTTTTTTGCGAGATGACTAAAACAGTTTGAACTAATTAACTGTTAACTGTTTAATTTGCTATGAACATTAAAAGAACATAGGAAAGTCTCCCACCTGTACATGTAAAGGCTCAAATTGCTTAGAATTAGCCATTCTACAACATACTAAAAGTTAAAGGAGAAGGAAAGGCTGTTTGCACTTGGGGGGTGCCAAATGTTAGGCTCCTATCAGCAGAAAACTGCACCGGCCTGGGGTTTTTCTAGTGAGCACCACGGAGAGATCTTCTTCCGTCTTCAAATTTTCCCGGGCAAACACATGCGCTGTAGAATGAAATAGCCAACTTTTTAGTTAAAGTTCAGCTTTTTGTTCTACTGCACATGTGCAACCGGGCAAAGAAAGAGGAAGACTGAAGATGGTTCTGTGGTGCTCACTGGAATAACCCCGGGCCGGTGTAGTTTTCTGCTGATAGGAGCACTGGCCCGGGGTTTCAGGTAAGTCAATACAATCAACTGGGGGGTACCTAACATAACCTTTACTTCTCCTTTAAACACCACTGCAAAAAAGTACAAGTTTCACAGAGTGGAGATCAGTCCAAAAATGGGAGGAAGCTAATCTAGCTAACTAACCAACGTTCTGTAAAGATTCTGTGCTGTATTTTTGGGTCTGATCTAGCTCTGAAATACTGGCAAAAAAAGAGCCACCCTCAGGACCTTGTGTTATGAGAATGGAGACTTCTACATCAGCTATAACTTGAGTGGGAGATGTCAGGATCGCTTTTAAGTAGCCAATTATTTTACACGCTGGGATACAGAGACAGTTTAGACGGTAATAGAAAGAAATTTCTTTAAATAACTAGCAGACAGCTAGAAAATGATCTCTGATCCTAATTTTAGGATCCTGTCATGTATGTTTTGGTGATTAATTTAATTTAAAACTAAATGGATAAAAGGGTAGGTCCACCAAGACAGACTCCAATGTACTTGACCTAATAGGAAATTGATAGAAAATATCCTAAAGGGCAGAGAGACGCGCTCAGATTTGGGGAGATTTAGTCGCCCGGCGATAAATCGTCTCTTCTTCGGGGCGACTAATCTCCCTGAACTGCCTCGCGCTGGCTAGAATCGAAATCGCCGGCGGGGTGGCACTCGGAGTGTTTTGTTTCCTCGTGGGGCTACTTTAGGCGACTTCGGGAAAACGAAGTACTCAGATTGCCATCCCGCCGACGATTTACATTCTAGCTGACGGGAGGCAGTTTGGGAAGATTAGTCGCCCCGAAGAAGAGATTTGTGGCCGGGCGACTAATCTCCCCGAATCTGAACATGTGCCTCTGCTCAAAGGGATCACCTGACCTCCACCAAAGGGGCTAGAAGTTAACCATTTTTTGGTAGACCAACTTGTGTTTTTAGGATCGATTCAGTTCATCGACAGCTGTCTTGACATTTTCCTTTAGAATTCTCTGGTTTAGTTCAGACTTCATTGTTCCATCAATGATGACAAGCCATCCAGGCCCAGATGCAGCAAAACAGAACCAAACCAGAACACTCCCACCACCATGTTTTCTTTCTCCAAATGTAACGCTCCTCATTTAAGCCAAAAAGTTATATTTTGGTTTTATCCATCTACCAAACATTCTTTCTCTATTCTTCTGGTTTGTTCACATGATCTTTAGCAAACTGTAGAGGTCAGAAATATTTGGGGGGAGAGCAGTAGCTTTCTCTTTTCTACCCTGCCATACACACCACTGCTGTTCATCGTTCTGATGGTGGAACATCAATATTTTCCAATGTGCGCCAGGCCTTCAGTTGCTTAGACTTTACCCTGGGTTCCTTTGATGGTTGACCACTTCTGGGTAGGACAGGATTGCCCATACTTTACTAATGCGAGGTCTACTTTTAGGGGCAGATTTATCAAAGGTAGAGGTGAAGTTTCAAAGTGAAAAACTTCGAATTTCAAACAATTTTTTTGTGTACTTCGACTAGGGAAGTCATACTTCGATTCGAAGTTGAAAAAACATTAAAATTCGAAGGTCAAATTATTTTGAAGTACTGTCTCTTTAAAACTTCTTCAACCAATCGCCACCTAAAAGCTGCCGAAGTGCTGTTTTAGCCTATGGGGGACCTCCTAGAACCCGTATGGAGGCAATTGGGGGAGTTTGGGAGATCGACCTTTGATAAATCTGCCCCTTAGTGATACCGTCCCATTATGATCTACATCCATAAAAGTATTGTTATAATTCTGTTCCATGGAAAATATTTTTTAAAGGAGAATTAAACCTAAAAATCCCTCCCTCCTTCCCCCCGACCTACCTCCCCCCGGGCAAATGCCCCTAACTTGTTACTAACCCCTCCGTGCAGTTCCTCTCCTGTTGAGTTCACGGCAGCCATGTTCGCCTGTGCACTCTTCTTCCTGTATTCACCAGCATTTGGTGGCGCATACAGTAGAGGGATTTACCGGTAAGGATCTACTGCGCATGCGCCGAAAATCACAAAGTTTCCCAAATCACCCTGCGGAATGAGGGGAGGATTTTCAGGTGCAGGTATAGATGTGGGTCTCATCTGTATTTCTTATCTTATGTACTATTGTCTATGTTTTACTCCTTTTAAAGTTTTACAAACCTTGTTTCTGTCCCGCCCACTTTTGATGATGTCACTTCCTGGTTGCAGCAAAGTCACTTCCTGTTTGATGGTGGTCGTCAGGTTGCGGATAAGGCAGTTGTGGGTCCGGGTCGAGGGTTCGGGTCTTAGAAATTGGTTCCGCGCAGGACTCTACCACAAGACTCTAACACTTACTGGTCAGACAGGAAAAAAAAAAGGACCCACCCAGGCCTGATTTCTATTTCTGGTTCCTCTAGGTTGCCCACTGTCTCTCCGCTACTCTGCCCCCCAGGTGAACACGCTCGCATACTTTCCCTGTCTCCATTGGCATTGAGGACTGCGCGCGGGAGATGTAAGTAACTGGAAAATTTGCTGTATGCCCAATCCATGTGGCTGCCAACAACATTTAAAAAAAAAAATGGAATTTTCCAAACTTGGGTGAATAGAATCGACCCGAAAACTCGAATCAAATTTGAATTTTTAAAACTCGATTCGAGTTTTTTTCTAAGAAAAAAACCCTCAAATGTCAGGAAGGCTGCAAACAACTCCAAATTGATCCCAGGACGTCACCCATTGACTAAAACAACAATTAGGCAAGTTTTTGGCGGTGAATAGTCAAATTTGAGTTTTTAAAGGGCCATAAATCTCGAAAATTGAATTCTTAAAAAAACTCTAATCGAATTTTGACAATTCCCTAGTTGACAAATTTAGCCATAAAAAAACTTGAAAATCAAATTTAAAATTTCAATTCTACCCTTGATAAACACACTGTGCCAAAAAATATTTTTTTAAATGAGAATTCAACCCTAATGTTAGAAGTCCCTAACCCCCTAATTTACATAGACCCCCCTCCCCCAGAATAAGTGTTACCCCGGGTGAATGCCCCTAACCTTTTACTTACCCGTCGGTGCAGATTCAAGCATCAGAGTTCACAGGCAACATCTTCAACTGCTTCGGTAATCTTTGGAATGAGACTGGTGATTCAGCAATTTTCGTGAGTTTCGACGCATGCTCAGTTGGAGTGAAACAGAAAACTGCTCCAACTGCGAATGCGCCGCCACGCCGGTCTCATTCCGAAGATTTCAGAAGAGAAAAAGATGGCGCCCGTGAACTCCGATGCCTGAATCTGCCCCGAGGGGTAAGTAAAACATTAGGGGCATTTGCCCGGGGGAACACTTAGGCTGGGGGGAGGGGGGTCTGTGTAGGGTAGGGGGGTAGGGGTTTTTTAACATTAGGGTTGAATTCTCCTTTAAGTGAGTTCCCAGTGGTCCTTTTGGGAGGCCTCTGCTGCACAGTAGTCCTTCTCCCTGCCTTTAAAGAAACCCATAGATTCTGCTCAGCAGGGACAAAGATAACAAATGTATCAACTAAATGTATCCATTTAGAACAGTTTACAGGGTCGGCGACCCCCCCTCCCAGGGCTGCTTCAGAAGGTGAAAAATGACACTTAACACTTTAATATTAGAAAACAGTGACACATAGAGAATAGAATGTCATTGAAAAACGTGTTACTACTGGTGATCTGTCTGAAAACAATTAGTTGTTTGAAGGTGAACCACCCGTTAAAGAACCACCTACTGTCCCCCCTTGAGAGCCTTCCCTGACACAGGCACACACGTGGGGCACAAACATTGGTTTCAAAATGCTTATGAATATTTGATCCTTCCTGTGCTGAGGCAGATGTTTTCCCCATACCATACCTCCCAACTGTCCAGTTTTCAGCGGGACAGTCCCGCTTTTGACAGCTCAAGCTGCAATCCCACGTTTGCACTAAAAAAGTCCCTGATTTTCTCTGCACTGAACAGCCAGAAAAAGAAACAAAGTTTCTAACTTAATTGGCTTTTTTTGCAGAGAGCCCAGAACAGCCACCAGGTGCAACTAAGATACTATTGTCACAATTTTGAGATAAGTAATTGTAACAATTTAGATAAGCAAGTCTATTGGGAAATGTTAGAGTTACAGCTTAAAGGGCAATTCACCTTCATTAGCAAAAATGTTCCAAACTTTAATAACCTGACAAATTTTGTAAAATGTACATGGTAATTAGGGGGTGTGGCCACAAAAACAGGCGTGATCAAGCAAGTGGCAATTTTTTTTGTCCCTTTTTTTATTTCCAAAATGTTGGGAGGTATGCCATCAGGGCCGCCATCAGGTTGGGACAGGGGGTACAAATGTTCCGGGTCTGAATGGGGGCCCGGCAGTGCTAAACTTTTCGAAAGAGCCGGCCCCCCTTGACAGAGCTGAAGCCATGCCACCTCCTTCCGAAGTCCCGAACAGCAGAAATGCGGAAATACAGAAAAGCCAAAGTGGCGAAATGACCTGAAGCCACGAAATTAGTCGAAATTGAAGTCCTGAAGCGCCGAAAAGACCCGAAGTCATGAAAGGAGGTGAAGTTGAAGTCCTGAAGCCTTGAGTTCAATTCCTCTTTTTTTTTTCTTAATCCCCTGGCCACCAAGGTATTATTCTCTATAGGCCCCTGCCATCAATGGTTTTTTTAAAAAAAATATTCTTTGGGGCCCCAATTTTTTTTAACTTGTAAGGGGGGCCCTGGCGCCAATGTTTTTTTAAAAAAATATTCCTTCGGGCCCCAATTTTTTTTAACTTGTAAGGGGGGGAACCTGGTGCCAATGTTTTTTTTTAAAAAAAATATTCCTTGGGGCCCCAATTTTTTTTAACTTGCAAGGGGGACCCCTGGCGCCAACCTTTTTTTTAAAAAAAATATTCCTTTGGGCCCCAATTTTTTTAACTTGTAAGTGGAACCCCTGGCGTCAATGTTTCTTTTAAAAAAAAATTCTTTGGGGGTCCCAATTTTTTTTAACTTGTAAGGGGCCCTGGTCCTCAATAGCTTTTTATAACTTGTGTGTGTGTGGGGGGGTGTTACCTTTTTTTTAGCGCTGATGTCTGTGTGGTCTTTTAACTAGAGTGGGCGGGATCTGGGGCATGGCTTGGTGGCCAGTGGGCGGAGCTTGGTGGGCAGAGTGGGCGTGGCTTGGTGGCCAGAGTAGGCGGGGCCCAGGGGTCCCCAAACATTTTGTTGTACAGGGCCTGTGATTTCTAATGGCAGCCCTGTAATATATACATTATATCCAGTATATGCACTGTGTATACTATTTACATGTAAGTAGATCCGTAGCTTATGTAAATACACTAACCCCATGGCAGAGCTATAACGCGCAGGCGGCAGTACCATGTGCCAAGCTATGTCTGTCTGGCAGCTCTGGAGTTTGTAATCGGGGATTTCCATCAAGAGAGGAAGTGCTCAGCTGTGTGTGTTGCTCCGCCGCTCTGAAGGGACTTTCCAGAAAAAAAGGGGAGGGGCCCCGGCTGGCTCTATCATCATTATGTGGAATAGGGGTTTTCGGCTCGCACTATCCCACATAGAGTGCGGATTAATGGCACGCATGAATCACAGACTTGTGCTTCGGTTATGAGCTGCTGTCCTGTAGGAAAAAGCCAGAGAAAACTCCCGCCACTACGCTTATCTTCCCGTGCTGCAGGATACAGGCCAAGTCGTGCCGGCATTACCTGATGCACAGTAAGTACCGTGTTGTACGGCCGGGACTACATTACAGCTCCCCACATTAGACCTCAAACCCCAAGCAATACACATGTGGGCGGGCCGTGTGCTTAAAGAGGCAGTGTCCTTGTGTACAGCGTTTGCGGGCTGGTTCATTGCCGCTTTACAGCAGTGTTGGTAAAGTGAGGACGGATCACTTATAAATGTAAATTCATTGCAGGAAGATGTGCATCTATTCCAGTGGTCGCTAGACTAAACCTTAAAAGCAAAAGTTACTCAGGATATCACCAGCAGCGTTTGTTTTCTTTTAGGCTTCAGTAAAGCTTGTGGTGATGGTGTATTCTACATTGGTCCCTACTTATGATAATGGAATCTACCATACTGCTTCCTGTGTCAATGTTAAAGGAACAGCAACACCAAATAAAGAAACTGTTTTAGAGCAGAGACACACCTTCAGACTCGGGGATATTAAGTCGCCCGTCGATAGATCGCCTCTTGTTTGGGGCGACTAATCTCCCCGAACTGCCTCCTCCCGCTGGCTAGAATCTAAATTGCCGGCGGGATAGCACTCGGAGCGCTTCGTGTTCCGAAGTCGCCAGAAGTTTCCTCGCAAGGAGACTTAGGAAAACGAAGTGCTCCGATTGCTATCCTGCCGGCGAGTTACATTCTAGCCGGTGGGAGGCAGTTCGGGGAGATTAGTCGCCCCGAAGAAGAGGAGATTTGTCGGTGGGCGACTAGTCTCCTTGAATCCTAGTGTGTGTCTCTGCCCTTAAAGTAATGAAAATATAATGTAGTGTTGCCCTGGACTGGTAAAACTGGTGTGTTTGCTTCAGAAACACTACTATTGTTCATATAAACAAGCTGTAGTGTAGCCATGGGGGCAGCCATTCAAGCACAGGATACGCTTTAGATAACAGAAAAGTACTACTATAGTTTATATAAACAAGCTGCTGTGTAGCCATGGGGGCAGCCATTCAAGCACAGGATACACAGTAGATAACAGATAAGTACTACTATAGTTTATATAAACAAGCTGCTGTGTAGCCATGGGGGCAGCCATTCAAGCACAGGACACACAGTATATAACAGATAAGTACTACTATAGTTTATATAAACAAGCTGCTGTGTAGCCATAGGGGCAGCCATTCAAGCACAGGATACACAGTAGATAACAGATAAGTACTACTATAGTTTATATAAACAAGCTGCTGTGTAGCCATGGGGCAGCCATTCAAAGCTGAAAAAAGGAAAAAAAGGCACAGGATACATAACAGATAAGCTCTGTAGTATACAATGGGATTCTTCAGAATTTATCTAATATCAATTGTTTATCCTGCACTTGAACAGCTTCCTCCATGGCTACACAGGAGCTTCTTTACATAAACTATAGTTGTGTTTCTGAAGCAAACACACCAATTTTACCAGTGCAGTGCAACAGTACATATTGTCATTCCTTTAAAACACGTTAATGTTTTGGTGTTACTGTTCCTTTAAAGACAACATTTGTGATGCCAGATGCCACACACACCTGCATGGCGACATACCTGCCAGGCAACAGGATCCATGGCATTGCAGGGATTGTTGCAGACTGATCTTAGTATGAATGAATATTCAGGCATTAGTTGCAAGGAGATGTGGTTTTCTACAGGCAAAAAACCTCAGAGGCAAAGCACCTGGTTATGCCCTTAAATAAACAAAAACAGTGCTTGTTTTGTATTAGAACAGTGTTAGAATTGTATGCATTATGCTTGTTTCAGCATTTTTTTTGTTAAACTTGTGTGGTATTATGCCACAGACATAATAATTCATCTACCTGAGAACTCCCTTCCATTGTTAATCTGTTTCTGTGTAAAGTTTGGCAAAGAATGGTGTCTGTGTAACATCATACCCACTGACAGGCTGCTGAGCTAATGGTCAGGCAGGAATCCTCTCAAAAGAACAGTCTGTGTAATGAGAGATGAACACAATCTGTGTTGTAAATAGCACCAGTGTCTGCCCTTCCTAAATTGTACTTGTTGGACACTTCTGCCTGTGACTCTCTGTGTGGCTACAGTGGGCTGCAAAGGCAAATCCACTTAAAGGGGGGGGGGTTAACTTTTAGTATGTTATAGAATGGCTAATTCTAAGCAACTTTTCACTTGGTTGTCATTATTTATTTTTTATAGTTTTTAAACTATATACCTTCTTCTTCTGACTCTTTTCCAGTTTTCAAATGGGGTCACTGACCCCATCTTAAAACAAATGATCTGTAAGGCTACAAATTTATTATTATTGCTACTTTTTAGTACTCATCTTTCTATTCAGGCCTCTACTATTCATATACAAGTCCTTTAAACATATCAATGCATGGTTGCTAGGATAATTTATCCTTGGCAACCTAAATGTCGAAATTACAGACTGGAGAGCTGCTGCAGGTAAAGCTAAATAAAGCTGGCCATAGATGTAAAGATTTTTCAAAGATCTTATCGTTATCGCGAGACCACGATTATCTCGAAACGATCGTTTAAATGTACTATTTGTCCAAAAAAGACCATTTCAAGCGATATTGCCAGTAAAACTGAAGGGTAGCTGCCTGCTTGGCCCTACAAACATAGATTGCACTGGGACCGATACATTTTTTTTTAACCTGGCCGATCAATTTTCTGACAGATGTCGGATGAAAAATCGAAAGATGCACGATCCTCCCACTAACCTCACGATAATTTGACGGATTGGTCGGATTGCACTGAAATTGATCGTTCACCAACGTCTGTGGGGAAAACCACAAATAAAAAAAACAATTGCAAATTCTCTCAGAATATTACTCTATATCATACTAAAAGTTAATTTAAAAATGAACAACCCCTTTAACTCAGTTTCGTTGTTTATATGCTTCCATCATATGTAATTAGACATCATTTTTATCCTGCGTATAAAGGGTCTCACTTGTGTGTTTTAGGTTGTGAAACATCCAGTGCAACTCTTTGCTTGAACGTGGTCTGGCAGTGACCAAGAGACAAGGCTGAATTCCTATTAGTTGAATGATATCACAGATTATTTTCTCGTGATGTGGAATTTGAACTGGCTTTGTCCGTAAATATGTGAGTGTTGTGATGCAATCTGCATGCAGAACCTGGTGTGTTGTGAAATACTACATACAAGGCTTGTGTCACTGATGTGCTCTTTGTGCAGGGGATGTGCCCAGTTCCTCACGCACTATGGAATCTTCCCATTGATTTCTGAGATGATTATATTTCTGCATACGTCAGTTGAGATCGTTTCTCAGAATTTTCACTGCATTCTTTCTCAAAGATTCAGGTTCTAGCCAAGCTTCTTAGCAAGCTCTTTGGAAAGTCAATGCTATTATCAACGGTAGTTGCTGGCATATTTAGGGTTAGTGTTTGGTCAGTTTCAGTTACGGGTTTTGGCAGATGGGAATTCCTAATAGTGTGGGTTGATTGATGGTATTGGTTCAAGTGGGGTTTACCTGCGAGTATAAGGGTAAGGCCACACGAGGAGATTTTGTCGCCTGTCGACTAATCGCCTCGTCTTTTGAGCGACTATCTCCCCGAACTGCCTCAGCGTTTTTCCCCATAGGTTGCTATGAAAAGTCGGCTGCGCTAATGCACACGCGCCGATGCGTTTTCTATAGTCGCCCGAAGTTGCCTCACTGAGGCAACTTTGGGCGACTATTGAAAACACATCGCTGCGTGTGCATTAGCGCATGCGACTTTTCTTTGTAGCCTATGGGGAAAAACGCTGAGGCAGTTCGGGGAGATAGTCGCTCAAAAGACGAGGCGATTAGTCGCCAGGCGACAAAATCTCCCCGAATCTCCTCGTGTGGACTAGCCCTAAAAGATGCTGGTTGTGGTGGACGGAGCTTACCTTCATTCAATGTGAGCTGACTTGGAGGCGTCTTCAACATGCTGTCAAGATTCGTAATGGAGGGGTCCTCTTCAGAAGTGCCGGATCTTCAAGCAGAGGATGTTTTGAAGTGGCTGAAATCAAGCCAATCAAAAAGATTTGCAGAGGATTTTCTCACAATGTCGGCTTGAGCTCGCTGGTGACTCTGAAGACAACATTGCCTTCCAATCGTAAGAGACGTCGAGTGAGCAGCAGTCAAAAAGAGAAGATTATCAGTTGCGGCTACAACAGGAGTGCTCATACTTTACTTTTAGTGATGTCCCATTATGATCTATAGCCATAAAAGCTTTGTTAGCATTCCGATCCATGGAAAACATTACTTAAATACCGATTTATGAGGGAATGTATATTGTTATATTTAAACATCTATTTCTTATGTAATCTTAACATAAAACATATCTGAATGAAAAGCATGAAACAGAAGGGTGATTTAGACAAACTGGTTGTTGACAGTGTCTTGAGATCTACTGATCACAAGTTCAAGGTCTACTGGTAGATCCCGATCTACCTTTTGGGCACCCCTGGGCTAAAGGATCGACAAAGGGGAAGAAGAAGCGGACCAAGTTAACGGCTCTCCCAAGTACCAATAGAGCGCCTGTGAAACAGCATAGCTGGCCGACTGCTTCGCCTCTGGATAAAGAGGATTATGTGCACTTGCCGGTTGATGCTGGGGAAGCCAAAGGGATCAGCGGAGCGCTGGGCCCAGTAGCTTTGCTTTTCCTAGAGCTGTTAACGCTTTAGCTGCTTCAGCAACTTCCCCCTCCCACCTCTTCGGTTCCCTTTCGGGTTCGTCAGTTGACGGAGGGCCAGGATCAGGGACAGACAGAGCAGAACTCCAGGTTGGAGCAGGAGTTAGGTAAATTACTTCAGGGCATCTATGGCCAGCTTAAGGATGGTTCTTCTGGAGCAGCTCAAAAGTATTCAAGCACAGGAGTGAGTGAATTGTGTTTTCGGGATTTTTTTACTTGCCCTGCCACTCCTCTTGGGTTGTATCTATCTCAATCTGTTAAGGACAAAATAATTAAAGGGGATTATATAGATTTGTTATCCCTTTTGCTTTCGGCTAGGGAATTTTTAAAAATTGAAAAGGAGGGTGAACGTGAGGAAGATCGGCATAGGCCTGTGGCAGGAACCTTTACTAACTGGTTACAAGCCTTTTTTATTTTTGCTAATATCTTATCTGAGAAATGCATCTTTTGACAAAAACGATGCCTGAGAATCGTTTTTGTCAAAAGATGGCAGTACACAGGTCTGCAGTACACAGGTTCTAAAGACATAGAGTTGTGGAAATAGACTTGTGGTTGCTGGCTGTTAAACCTCAGATGCCTAATTCTTTGCGTAAAAGTACTGCAGTGAGGCATAGCACTTGTTGGGCATTTTTGTAAATGGCAGAATAGTTGCTGATATAAGCATGAATGCTTGGAGCCAAGCGCATCCTGCCTTTCGCTGTGCAAAAAAAGTTTCTCAATAATGCCAGTAAGCCAAAGGAGTCAGGCATAAGAGGGGACAATACCAGTGAACCTTCACGCAGTGCTTCAGTATTTAAGAATTTATCCAGACAGGCAGAAAGCAGAGTTAATTCAGACAGGGTATGCTGAAGGTTTTTTATATTCCTGTTGCAGGTCCCTTTAAGGAATTACCTTTTTATAAAATGAGAATTTCTCTTTTGGGTGTTGTTCCTAAAAAAAGAATCGGGTGCCTTTCGTCTGATACATAATTTGTCGTATCTGAAAAGCCTATCTGTGAATGATGGGATAGCTTCTGAGTTATATACGGTACAGTACTCCTCTTTTGACAGGGCTATTCATTTGGTGCGGTTATGTGGACAAGGCGCTTTGTTAGTTAAAACAGACATAGAATCTGCATTTAGGTTGCTGCCTATACATCCAAATTCTTATCGTGCCATTTCTTGTAAATATTTTTACATTTTTTAATTTTAATTTTTTATTGAGTGGGCGGTTAAGTTTGAGTCAGGATGTAGCTTTGTTTGCATTTTCTTGACGATTTTCTTTTTATTGGCCCAAAGGGATCTAACACTTGTAGTATCCTTTTGAAAACTTTTATGTATTTTTATAAGACTTTTGGTGTTCCTGTTGTAAATATGCCTATTTGCTCATAGTATTACAAAATGTAACTTTTAGGGCAGAGACACACGCTGCTATTTCGGAAGATTAGTCACCCAAAATCGCTTCTTCTTTGGGGCGACTTATCTCCCGGACCTTCTGGGATGGCACTCGGATCGCTTTGGCTTTCCGAAGTCACCCAAAGTTTCCTTGTGGCGACTTCGGAAATTAAAGCATTCTGAGTGCCATCCCGCCGGCAATTTTCATTCTAGCTGGCGGGAAGGCAATTCCAGGAGATTAGTCGTCCAAAGAAGAAGTGATTTGTCGCTGGGCGACTAATCTCCCGAAATAGCAGTGTGTGTGTCTCTTCCCTTAACCTGTTATGGCACGGTCATTTTGCATAATTTAAATAATCTCAAATGTGACAAATAGCTGTTTGTGAGATAAGGAACAACAATTAGTAAGATTTTAGGTTATTATCTGTAATAAAAGTGCTTGAAATTCTAGCCTGTTCCAGCTCAGATAAAATACAGATGTCCCTGCTGAATTGTGCTTCTTTTTCTGCTGGGATTGTATATATAAGCTCTGGTTAAATAAACAACAACAAAAAAAACACACTTGTAAAATAGCTATGTGTAAAGGGAGGGTTATTATTCCTGGAGTGCAAGCGGCACTGTTTAAACAGAGTAAGCTGTGATATCCAATCTCCAAAGAAATGTTAGCGACATTTGTTTGGACTGAAAATTTAGCATTTTTTTCCATATAGTCCTATCTTTGGTAAAAATGTATATAACCAGCAGTAGCGATATCTGTCCAGGGAAACTGATTATAACTCTGCTTCAAATTCTCTGCTCACAGTGGGGATCATTTATCAACACTGGGCAAATTTGCCCATGGGCAGTAACCCATGGCAACCAATCAGATTGCTGCATTCATTGTTCTACTTGCAGCTGGCTTTTAAAAGCTAATCACTGATTGATTGCTATGGGTAACTGCCCATGGGCAAATGAGCCCCAGTGTCTTCTTTAGCCTTCTTGATAGGGTTCTCTCCTGCCCAATTATGGTCTGTTATAGATTCTATAGAAAATGCAAATATGTTTATGTCCCAATGCCATATTTCATATATATTATATGGCCTAAAGTACCTAGACATCCCTTCTAATTACTAGAGTTGGTTTAGACAGTGGTGGAACACCATGAAAGATAATGAAAGAACCTGACTGGCCTGCACAGATTCCTAATCTCAACCCACATGAACACCTATGGACTGAACTGGAAAACATCTAATCTTCCCAAAACATCAAAAGCTGCTATAGCATTAAAAGAAGGACCAACTTTATAGTAACACCATGGGGTATATTTATCAAAGAGTGAAGTTAGAGATCACCACAGTCCGCTAGAGTAAATTACCGCCTCTCTCCGTTCATTTCTATGGGATTTTTAAAGGCGTATTTATCAAAGGGTGAAAGTTCACCATTTGATAAATATGCCTTTAAAAATCCCAAAGAAATGAATGGAGAGAGGTGGTATTTCACATAGATCTATTAGAGCTCACTCAAATAACTGATTCCAGTACAAAAAAAATTGAACAAAATAACTGCCTTTTGCACAAATCCTGCATGTAGAGAGACATGATGCCTGGTGAGTTTAATACATCTTCTAGGCAAAAGGAGCCCCCCTATAAGATATATTGGATCTAACTGTCAATGAATATGTGACACCCAACTGCTACATGAAGACAGAATGAAGAGAAACAGATGCTGAGAGAGGAATAGTGAAGATGAACTTGATTTCAGAAACAGTACAGAATGTTTAATTGATTATATTTAGAAAACGTATTATTTCAGTATGCTGAAGCTTATATTAAATTTTCATTTTCACGATCGTTCCCCTTTAAGTAACAAACGTTAACAATTGGCAACAGGGGTTTTTGAATCTATGGGGCAGATTTTTCAAAATGTAAGATTAGAATTTTCCACAGAAAAACTCAACCACTTTCTTTTCATATCTATGGGATTTTTCAAGTGTATTTATTAAATGGTGAACTCAATTGATACATACACTTTTAAAAATCCCATATAAATGAATAGAACGTGAGTGAGGTTTTCAGTGGCAAGCTCTAATCTAACATTTTGATAAATCTGCCCCTATGCTTTGGGGCTCAATAATCGGTCTGCAGGCTATTTTGAGAAGGTGCCCGTGATCCCCTTTATTAATGTGAATTTCAGCAGAACAGGGTAATTGTAATATGGTGCATTAACGGAATGAATTCTTGGGTCACACAGCAGGTTCATTGACTTAATTTAGGTCTCCTGAGAAAAATGTTAAGAAACACTTTTTTTTTAGAAAGTAGCTGATCTGACTTACTCAGCTGTTAACTGGAACCAGAAGGCAGGGAGGGGGCTAAAACTTAAATTTTAGAAAACTGGTAAAGGAATGAAAATAGAAAGCAGGGAATTCAATTTTGTGATGTACAATTTGAAAACAATTTGTGTGGGGTAAGTGCCCTCTTCATTTTTATTTATATTTGGTGATACAACTTCTCTTTCCCGTCGGTATCGGGCCATGTATGATCATTTATCGTGGCTTAAATCCCCCAAACAACACAAAGGACATAGGGGGCTAAGTTGCTCAGTGGATAGCATTTTTTTCTTGGAGCACTGGGTCGTAGCATACATTTTTTTTTAATGTTCTTTGTGTACTTGTTTCCTCTGGGTACTCCAGTTTCCTCCAACACTCCAAAAATATAAAGGCACGTACATTGGCCTGATAAAATTCACCCTTGTGTTTGTGAATACGATAGGGACCTTAGATTTTAAGCTCCACAGGCGCAAGTTCTGATGAACAAAATCACTGCAGAATATGTACCTATATAAATATTGTAATCATTTTTAATGTAGATGGTTCATTGCAGAAGTAATTAGAAAACTGTCACGTGGAGATATTTTAAGCCTTGTGCTGCCCATGCATCTTGTAGCTTGGAAGACAGGCGGCAAAATGCTGACAGTTGTCCCTTTATAGACTTTGAATGTAAGTGCCTGGACCCTGACATTGCAATCCATCGTCAGACTATTTTTTTCTTTAAAATCTTTCCAAACAGTAATTGCCTGACTTGCAATTGCACCAGCAAGTGATTACCGTGAAAATCTATGAAAGGGAGACTTGTGACTCACACACCCCAGTAGCAACCACTCCGTTACCTTTAGGGTCTGGCCACACGGGCAGATTCTTGGAGATTAGTCGCCAGGTAACAAATCTCCTCTTCTTTGCGGCGACTAATCTCCCTGATCTGCTTTCCGCCGGCTAAAATGAAAATCGCCTGGGGGCAGGCACTCGGAGTGCTTCATTTTCCTCGTGAGGCAATTACGGGCGACTTCGAAAAGCAAAGCGATCCGAGTGCCTGCCCCCAGGAGATTTTCATTTTAGCCGGTGGAAGGCAAATCGGGGAGATTACTAGCTGCGAAGAAGAGGAGATTTGTCGCCTGGCGAGTAATCTCCCCGAATCTGCCCGTGTGGCCAGACCCTTAATCAGCTACAAGTTAGAATATGCAAGTGAAGTACTCATTGGTTGCTATGGGAAACCATACGGGTGAAGATCAGCCTCATAAGATATGTGGCTCTTACCCAATTATAATTATGATAATATGTGCAGTCATGCTTTACAAAACCTTTGTCCCTGATTAATACAATCAATATCATTTAATATCATTTCTTGAAAGAGAAATTGAAATAATTTTTGGAACAGTATACTGTTAATACATACTGTTAACAGCCACTGATCCACCTCATATCCCCCCCCACTCTCGGCCAAACCATTTTATCATTCACAATTCATGACTGCCTGAAGCATAGCATACATACTATGCTTTAGGGCAGAGACACACAGTCAGATTCAGGGAGATTAGTCGCCCGGCGACAAATCTCCTCTTCTTTGGGGCGATTAATTTCTCCAAACTGCCTTTCCCTGCCTTCGCACTGGCTAGAATGAAAATCGCACTTTGGGAAACTTCGGAAAACGAAGCACTCCGATTGCCATGCTGCCGGCGATTTTCATTCTAGCAGGCGGGAAGGCAGGGGAAGACCGTTTGGGGAGATTAGTCGCCATAAAAAGAGGAGATTTGTTGCCAGGCCACTAATATCCCCGAATCTGACCGTGTGTCTCTGCCCTTATACTTTGTGTGGTGGTAGACTGTGGGGTTGGGGGTGTGAATAATCAACATAGAAAGATAAAACAGCATGGAGAGGGATAAGTGAGATGTGACAGAGCTAAAAATAAGGAATTCAGGTGAGCAAGATGGAGACATTTCTTCAAGTGAAGCTTCGGTTTTTAATACTCATTAATTTGCAAAAGTAGTGGAATGATTTCCTTGTGATACCATGATACTTCTGTACCCAAATAGCAATACCCTAATTGAATGTATACTGCTGTAGGAAAGAGAGTAACCTTAGTGTTTTTCCTAGAGAAGGCTGACACAGATGAGCCTCTTCAATTTTGCAAAGTGCCTGGAAACCTTTTAAGATCACATTTCCACATCAAACTGCATCTCTTATCATTTGCTATCTATGGTTCCAGACCGTTTTTGTTAACCCAGGCACTAAAAATAATCCCAGCTCGTGTGTTTACTCTAGATTTTAAGTAACAGACTACTTAAAAAAGAATTTGTGGTTTTTAGGGCAGAGACAAACGCTCAGATTCGGGGAGATTAGTCGTTCGGCGACAAATCTCCTCTTCTTTGGGGTGACTAATCTCCCCGAACTGCCTTCCCGTCGGCTAGAATGTAAATCGCCGGTGGGATGGCACTTGGATCGCTTCATTTTCCGAAGTCGCCTGAAGTTTTCTCATGAGGCACCGAAAACATAGCGATTTGAGTGCCATCCCGCCAGTGATTTACATTCTAGCCGACGGGAAGGCAAGGGAGGCATTTCAGGGTGATTAGCCGCGAAGAGGAAATTTGTTGCCGGGTGACTAATCTCTCCGAATCTGAGATTGTGTCTCTGCCCTTAAAGTAGAACTAAACCCTAAAAATAAATATGGCTATAATTTCCATCTTTTATATACCAAACTTCTTGCACCAGCCTAAAGTTTCGACATTCCCATAATAGTAATTATCCAGGCCTTCAAAGTTGTGACAGGAATTCCCCATCTTGGATTTTGTTAGAAGTGTCTGTGACACACACATGCTCAGTGGGCTCTGAGCAGCTGTTGAGAAGCTTAGGGGTCTTCGCAAATCATCAAGCACCAAATGGTGTTATATTGTGACATTTATTATAAGCTCAGTAACTACAGAAACACAGAGCATGTGCAGTGAATCAGCAGAAAAGAAGATGGGGAGATACTGGGGCATCTTTGGAGGCACAGGTCTTCCCTGTTATATGTGATTGCCTTAGGCTGGTACTGAAGTCCAAAACATAATGTACAATATTTCTGCCCTACTTCTCTAGTTAAGCTTTAGTTCTCTTATACCTTTTCAGTCAGGCCTATTCTAGATATCATAATCAACCCCCAGGCTTCACCCATGATATCTCTGTTGATAGTAATGGTTAATATCTGCAACCTACACTGTAAGGTTATCTTAGTTTTTACATTGCTCCCAAGAAAATGCCAGAACCAATTGAAAGAAATGCAAAATCAGAGCTGTGTACTTGGAGTCTGAGTCAACTAAAATGTACCAACTTCGACTCCTAATAACTTTAAATACAAGCGCTGAAAATAATCAAATCAAATCAGATTGAAGAAGTTCTATGAAGGATGATATGGCAGAAGCAATTCCATTTCAAAGAACAACGCTTTAGTTTAATTTTAGTTTTAACAGCTATTCTACAGCTATATGCCAAATATATACGTTGTTTTAGGGGTTTCCAATTTTTTTTTGTTTATGTAGTTTACCTTGATTTTGGTTTACAATTTGGCAGTGATAAAGTGCCTTGTATATTGTATACTTAAAGGGGAACTATCGCTAAAATGGAAATGTTATATAAGCTTCCTCATACTGAAATAAGAAACTTTCTAAATACAATCAATTAAAAATTCTGTACTGTTTCTGAAATAAAGTTTATGTTCATTAATCCTCTCTCAGCATCTGTTTCTTTTCCATTCTGTCTTCATGCAGCAGTTGGGTGTCAGATATTCATTGACAGATAGATTCAATATATCTTATAGGGGAGCTTTCCTAACAGATGAATTAGAGCTCACTCAAATAACTGATTCCAGTACAAACAAAATCTAACAAATTAACTGCCTTTTGCACAAATCCTGCATGTAGAGAGACATGATGTCTGGTGATTTGAGCTCTAATACATCTTTTAGGCAAAAGGAGCCCTCCTAGAAGATATTTTGCCTGTTGAAATTAAATTCTTCCTTTTTGTGGCAAGTGACACTTTTTCCACTTTTATGGCCAGATTAACAGTTTTAACACTTGCGGACCACATACAAGTGAAAGTCAGAGTAAGGACAAGGTCTAAAAAGTAAGATAAAGAGGGCTGCGTGTGGCTTCCACAGTCCAGTTACAGTTATATATAGACTGTACCGGTTTTTAGGCACAGGCTCTATGAAGACTAGGTGAGGACTGATAAGTTTTCATGTGAAGCTGTCATGTCCAGTCTTTGGTATGCTGTAGTACAATGGTGACCCCTTAAGATGGCCATAGACGCAAAGATCCGATTGTACGAATCGAGGATTCGTACGATTTTCGGACCATGTGTGGGGAGTCCCGACATTTTTTCGTCCGGTGGAGATCAGTCGTTTGGTCGATCGGACAGGTTAAAAGATTTCTGTCGGCTGCCAGTAATATCTCTGCATGTATTACCGATCGTATGATTTTCAGTGGGAGACTGTCACTAGCTTTGTCAGACATAACTTTCATACAATTGCTGTCCGGGCAGAACATCGGCTGTTCTGTTCTTTTACTACTTTATTTAATCTGAATGGTTAGTGGCAGGTCGGGAGATGGGGAAGTCCAATCGTTCGATGATTCAAACGATTGGATCTCTGCATCTGTGGCCAGCGTTAAGTACAAAATAATCTGTTATTTATTAATTTTAATATAAAGTACAGTAAATAATACATGCTAAAATGTTTCTAGTTACACTAGGTTGGAAAGAGTCAACAGAGACAATGTTGACATTCAGTTATTTTTTTCTGAAGTGGGTGACAAGCCAGTAAAGAACTAGAATGTATTAGTTATGTGTTAGGAATTGTATGTGTTAGGAATTGTACTTTCAGTTTATAGATAAAAAAACATAATTATTAGGACAGCATGAACATTTACAAAATTTCCATAGAGGAAGTAATCCTTTATAGAATACATCATATGAAATCTGAAATCTTCCGGACAGGTAATTCCCTTTCCTGACAGCAGTGGTGTTTAGGGAAGAACATTAGGTTTTACCAGTTTAACCTCATGATCCTATTTAAATAAAAATTCGGTCTGTTTCTCAGTTGCATCTGTGAAGATTGCACAACAAAGTGAATTCTGAACAATTTATTTTACGTTCTAGAAGTTTAAAGGTTCTTTCATTGTTTTTGGCATTCTTCAGCTGTTAACACAATAAATTAGCATTTTCTATTTTTACATTGTCATCCTATTGAAGTAAACACATGATGGCCATTACAGCAGGGAGCAAAAAAAAAATAGATTTAATTGATAACTAATGCATCTTGTTGCATCTGGCCAGTATTCTACTGATCCAGTAACAAATTGGTGATACCATTGTTATTTATAGGGAAGAAAGCTGACAGAGATCTAACTCATATATATATATATATATATATATATATATATATATATATATATATATATATATATATATATATATATATATATATATATATATATATATATATATATATATATATATATGTATGTATATATATATATATATGTATGTATATATATATATATGTATGTATATATATATATGTATGTATGTATGTATATATATATATATATGTATGTATGTATGTATGTGTATATATATATATATGTATGTATATATATATGTATATATATATATGTATATATATATGTGTATATATATATATGTATATATATATGTATATATATATGTATATATATATATATATATATATATATATATATATATATATATATATATATGTGTGTATATGTGTATATATATATATATATAGTAGGTGGGTGGGGGGGATTTTTTTGGTCAAGTACTGTAAAAGAATGCAGGGTGTGTTGTGTGGTTTTTTCCCCCTTTTTGAGTTCTTTACTGGGTATGAAAGCTGCAGGTGTTAATATTTGGAAATTAAACAAGATTAAACATCCTTTGTGGCTCTTACTGTATGTCTATACCAGTGTTTCTAAAGCTGGCCATAGATGTTGAGATTTTTAAAAGATCCGATCCTCATCATGAGACCACGATTTTCTCAGAACAATCGTACGATCGTACAAATTGACCATCAACTAAAAAGACCATTTTGCCAAGAAAACAAAGGGGAGCTGCCTGCTTGGCCCTGCAAACATAGATAGATTGCACTGGGACCGACAAAGATTTTTTTAACCTGGCCGATCAATTTCCTGACAGATATCGGCCGCAAAATCGTAAGATGTACGATCGTTCGAATCCCACTAACCACATGATAATTTCGAAGGATTGGTCGGACTTCGCTAAAATCGGTCATTCTGCAAGAAGAATCATCGCGTCTATGGGGAGCTTTAAACTGTGAAACTCAAGGATACTCCTTACTCACCCTCTCATATGGCTTCAGTTACTACTTTTACGTAAAGCCTAATAAAAAAACTAAAGCCTGGCATTCTAGTTATGCTAGATTGATTGATTCTTCTTTGAAGACAATGTAACAAAATATAAACAGTTACGTTTTTCAGAGATTAAACCTAGTTGAGTAGGGCCTTGGTATTGGCTGTGCTGGTCGCTATAAAAATAGATGGGACCATGACCTTGTTCACTTAATTTTTTCAAACTTGGAATAATTAAAGTTGGTAAATGACCATCCCTTACCTATGCCATACCTCCCAACTCGTAGCGTGGTGAAATTTATTTGACCCTGCCCATTTTTGTGGCCACACCCCTTAATTACCATGTTCATTTTACAAAATTTGGCAGGTTATGAAAGTTTGAACATATTTCTGTGTTTTTTTTTTCTTCAGTTATTACAGCTTTGCTAATAAAGGTAAATAGCCCTTTAAGCTGTAAGTCTATGGGGGGAAATTCACAAAGGTGCAAAGTGGTGAAGTAAGTTCGATACATCGCCTATTTACTAATGAGTGCTGGCGAAAATACGCTAGCAAAGGAGATAGACTCTAGCACAACTTTGCACTCTAACGCCAGGCGAATTTTCGACAGGGCTAAAGATCGTTACTACGCAAATTCACTAACAAGTTGATTTTATACAATGTTACCTCTTATGCCAGACTTGCCTTCGCCAGCTTAGACCTGGTGAAGTGCAATAGAGTAGATAGGTAGATAGGAAAAAAAAAAGTCACATTTTTTCGAAGTCCCAAAAAATTCTGGCATTTTTGGCTAACTAACTATATTAGAAACCTTTTTTATTTTGCATAGCCTATACATGTACCTGGTTTTTATTTTTACACTAAACTGTTCCTTTAAGATGAGGTGTTAAATGAAACTCCTTTGTCCTTGTTCAGTATAGTAAATATACAATGGACCTAGTGCCATGTATAACATGCCAAATTGTCAGGATCATTGCCGTTGTGTTTAGGGAGCCCTCCTTTTTTTTATAAACTCTAGCAGCTTATGACACAAGAAAAGACAGTCTCTTGGGGCATATCTCTGTAACTGGTCAATTTTAAAAACCAGAGAAAAAGTTGCAAGTGGGGACTGACTGCTGTATTTCAGAATCTCTTGATATCAATACTTCCAAAGGTATTTTCTGAATATAGGTATGGGACCTGTTATCCAGAATGTGCGGGACCTTGGGTTTTCCGGTTAACTGATCTGTTTGTAATTTCGATCTTCATACCTTAAAGGAAAACTATACCCCCCAAACAATGTAGGTCTCTATTAAAAGATACTGAGTAAAACAGCTCATATGTAAAACCCTGCTTCATGTAAATGAACCATTATCATAATAATATACTTTTTTAGTAGTATGTGCCATTGGGTAATCATAAATAGAAAATTGCCATTTTAAAAAATAAGGGCCGCCCCCAGAGATCGTAAGATTCACTGTGCACACATACAAACCACATGTAAGGTCACATGAACCAATTAACAGACAGAGTGGTGTCTTTTGCTTCCTCACTTCTTCCTGTTACAGTTAGTGTTGTAGTATTTCTGCTCAGGTGATCTCTGAGGCAGCACAGATAGAGTCACGAAATGGTGGTTCAAGGCAAGAGATGTAAAAGGACAATATTTATGTAAATATATATTCCAGTTTGGTAAGATTCTTTAATATGTCATTCAATTTGATATAAACTATCTGTTGCTTAAGTGTTCATTTTGGGGGTATAGTTTTCCTTTAAGTTTGCTAGATACCATATAGACATTAAAGGAAAAATATACCCCCAAAATGAATCCTTAAGCAACATAATCTTAACAAACTGGAATATATATTTAAGTAAATATTGCCCTTTTACATCTCTTGCCTTGAGCCACCATTTTGTGATGGTCTCTGTGCTGCCTCAGAGATCACCTGACCAGAAATACTTCAACTCTAACTGGAAGAAATGTAGAAGCAATAGACAGAACTCTGTCTATTAATTGGCTCATGTGACCTAACATGATTGGTTTTTTTGGTATGTTTGTGCGAACCGTGAATCACAAGGAAAAAGAAGCGTTCCGAGTGCCATCCCGCCGGTGATTTACACTCTAGCTAGCGGGAAGGCAGTTCGGGAAGATTAGTCGCCCGAAGAAGAAGTGATTTGTCGCTGGGCAACTAATCTCCCCCAGTAGCTTCATGTGCCCCTGCCCTAAAGCTGGCCATTGAAAGGCTGATATTGTCTTGCCAATTGGCCACCACTCAGCAGCTTGTGTATCTATAGTGTGTATGGGGCCAAAACAGTGGCTTTGGGGGCTGACCAGATATATGTTGGCTAATTTAAAATTCCTGTCTGTCAAGTACTACATTGAATTATTGAACTGGACTCCCAGGAGAGTTGAATAGGCTCCTGTTAGAATCCAATGTTTGGCTGTATCAGTCACATTTGGCCTCCCAAGTGGCAAGCTTACTAAACCATCTGATGTTTGCCTGTACAACTAGATTACCGGCAATGGCATTTGATGCAGTTCTGGGCATTTTGCCAACTAAGAGATTAATAGCTCTGTGGGTGAGATACAAAACACCTGGAATTGCTGATTATTTTTCCTTTGCTTTATGTACCCAGCTTCTATCAAGGTACAGGTATGAAACCTATTATCCAGAGTGCTTGGTACCTGGGGTTTTCTGGATAACGGATCTCTGTAATTTGGATCTTCATACCTTAAGGGCAGGACTCCACGGGCGATTCCGCCGCAATCCGACGCACTGTGCAAAAACGCAGGCAAATATGTTAAGTAATGCTATTGTCGGATTGTGTCGCATTGTTGACGTGACACGAGTCCAAACGCGCATCGCGTAGCATCAACGTGACGCCTGCGTTTTTGTGCAGCGCGGCGGATCGCGGCGGGATCGTGCGTGGAGTCCTGCTCTAAGTCTACTAATCTACTACTAATGCGTGTAAACATTCAAATAAACCCAATAGTCTGGTTTTGCTTCCAATAATGATTAATTATATCTTAGTTGGGATCAAGTACAAGGTACTGTTTTATTATTAAAGAGAAAAAGGAAACCATTTTTAAAAATGTTGATTATTTGATTATAATGGATTCTATGGGAGATGTTCATTCCGTAATTCGGAACTTTCTGGATATTGGGTTTCCGGATAACGGATCCCATACCTGTACTACTGGCTCAGCTTGCAGTTTAAGCCTTGCCTAGGCAGCATAGTTGCCTATAGTAGGTTGGCCAAAGACCGCATTATCTACCTCAGCGTTGCAACTGCTGTTTTATAGTATGTAGTAATAATAATGTAGTTGCAAGCAGCCACAAAGCAGCACAAAAAAGTTGTGTTTTGATATTACTACGGACAATGCAGTGTCCCCTCCAATGACCTCCTTCCTCTCTCCTGCACCACTGGGCAGTAGGAATGCACCGAATCCACTATTTTGGATTTGGCCGAACCCCCAAATCCTTAACGAAAGATTCGGCCGAATACCAGACCAAATCTGAATCTAAATTTGCATATGTGACAAAAAGTCACGCTATTTCCCGCCCCTAATTTGCATATGCAAATTAGGGATTTGGATTCGGTTTGGCCAGGCAGAAGGAACCGAATCCTGCATTCAGTGCATCCCTACTGGCTATTCACACAACTGCACCTATCTCTGTACTTGATTAAAATATGGAGAAAAGTAAATCTACATTTTTCAGGTGCCATCTTGTACCACTTTGGGTCCTCTTCTTTGCAATCACCCAATTAAAGACTAGTTGCTACAACTATATTTGCGTTTTTTGTAGCTTCGGGTGCACGCTGCTTTCCCACTGCCAAAGGAACCAATTATTCATAGATAAATTCACATGGAGCACTCAGAAATGGTGAAAATCTGAATTTATTTGTCCCAAAGACTAGGCAACATTTTGGGCTCCTGCCCTTTCTCAAGACTTCTTTCTCAAGGCATCACTTCTTTGCAGTCACCAACACCGAGTATATGCAGTAGAAGAGATGTCTAGGTTAACTTCAACTGTGCCTGCTCCTGTAGTGTAGAGAAGAGGACCTGAAGCAGTGCAAGATGGCGCCTGCCAACCCTGCTGCGTCTCCATTTTTTTTTTAACCAGGTATAGAGACCAGGTATAGTGGCATAGTTGAGGAGAGGGGAAGGCTGTTTGCTGAAAACGATAATCCTTAATGTATTTATACTTTCCTTTCATTATCTGTTTGGCACTGTCTCATGAGTTGTTCCTAGCATGAAATGTGGTCGGTTTTCCCAGACAGATATGCTGATAGGATGTTTATTTATTTATTTTTTTGGCTGATGGCAGAAAGTAGATTCCACCCCACCCCTAAATTCCCATGCCTCTAAAGTGAAACTAACATGGTAAAGGGGATTTTGGGAGTTGGCGTAAACTAGAACACTGTTCGTAAAACAGAAATGAAAAGATTCACTTTCTTTTTTGACTACCCTTCCAAAGAATAACTTGAAACGGTCTTCTGCTAAGCTAAAATAAGCAATTTTCCACCTGCTCAGAACTCTCCTACATTGTCCATCTACCCTGCAAAATAGTAATGTAACATGGTCCTTATTGTATTATTACAGTGTATGATGATTCCTTTGAGCAGCTGCCATGTAACTTACCAGTTGCTTTTAGACTGTGCTGGCAAACTGGAAGCCATGAGCTCAATGTGTCCCTCTAAGGGATTTTTGTGACCTCTCCCAAAGGACTTAATTAAAGGAACAGTAACGCCAAAAACGAAAAGTGTATTAAAGTAATTAAAATATAATGTATTGTTGCTCTTCACTGGCAAAAGCCTGTTTGATTCAAAAAGTGTAGTATAATAAATATCAACAAGCTGCTGTGTAGCCATGGGGGCAGCCTTTCAAGCTGGAAAAAAAGAGAAAAGGCACAAGGTACATAACAGACAACAGATAAAACTGTGCAATACAATGTTGTTTTATCTGCTATCTGCAATGTAACCAGTGCATTTTCTCCTTTTTTTTTAGCTTGATTGGCTCTCCCCGTGGCTACACATCAGTTTATTTCTATAAACTATAGTTGTATTTCTGAAACAAACCCACAACTTTTACAGTGCATGCTAACAGTATATTGTATGTTAATTAATGAAATACTACGCTTTCATTTTTAGGTGTTACGGTTCCTTTAATTAAAGGGATAATTAAATGAATCAGTTACTAGTGTTGCTCCAGCAGAATTCTGCACTGAAATCCATTTCTCAAAAGAGCAAACAGATTTATATTCAATTTTGAAATCTGACATGGGGCTAGACATATTGTCTAGCCCCAAGCTGCCCCAAGTCATGTGACTTGTGCTCTGATAAACTTCAATCACTCTTTACTGCTGTACTGCAAGTTGGAGTGATATCACCCCCTCCCTTCCCCCCCCAGCAGCCAAACAAAAGAACAATGGGAAGGTAACCAGATAACAGCTCCCTAACACATGATAACAGCTGCCTGGTAGATCTAAGAACAACACTCAATAGTAAAAACCCATGTCTCACTGAGACACATTCAGTTACATTGAGAAGGAAAAACAGCAGCCTGCCAGAAAGCATTTCTCTCCTAAAGTGCAGGCACAAGTCACATGACATGGGGCAGCTGGGAAATTGACAAAATGTCTAGCCCCATGTCAAATTTCAAAATTGGATATAAAAAATCTGTTTACTCTTTTGAGAAATGGATTTCAGTGCAGAATTCTGCTGGAGTAGCACTATTAACTGATGCGTTTTGAAAAAAACATGTTTTTCGATGACAGTATCCCTTTAAAGAATTTGCAGCATATGTAACTGTAAGAAAATCTTTACACCCACATGTTTGGCCCTGATGGAAGCGTAAACACCTAATCATCCCAAAATTGTGTTTGCAAGGAGCAAGTGCTATTTCCTAAAACATTTTTGCTTCACGGATCAGTTAGTTTTGATGTTACATATGTACATGGCTGGGGTGTGTATGTTCCAACATATTCAATTGTGATTTGCATGTTATAAATATGTTTCACTAGTTTACAGTTTGTATTATGTCAAATACTTTGAGTTTCCAAGAACTAAAAAATGATCACCCGCTCTTTAAATTTGATATGGAATTACCCATCACTAACCCCTTCTTTTTCAGACAGTGGAGTCCATTGCGTAGCTAAAAAGTAGGGTTTGGCACTGCACTGTGCAGTTTCAGGTCATTCATAAACTGATATTTTTTGTTTTGTCACTTCTCCAATGGGATTCCAAGCAACAATATAAATATTACATATTTCTGGTATTAGGAAGGTCAATCTGTATATTACTGTAAACTCAGTGTATGGGCTGTTGCTAAATCGGTCTAGTTTGCACAACTCCCCCCTCCCTTTCCTTGTGGTTTTTGTGGCTGTTGTATTGAGTTCCCTATTGTCTAACTTGTAGAACACCAGTTTTCAGTTTGATTTCACGATATTGCTTTTAATTAATTTGGGCATCTCAAACAAGGTGCTCTTAAAGTTTATCCATGGGCCATAATCGAGCTGTTAGGTGCAATAGTTTGAGACTGGTTTGGTTTATTGTCCTCATGTGTCTGAATGTAGGAGCCATACTGATCTTTTGACTTGAGGAAACATCTCAGCTTGTTCAGCTTCTGAACACTATTTAAGGCTGCAAAGGAAGTATTGCTGAAAGTCAGTCCTGCACCCGAAATAAGGAAGCATGAATAATGTATATGTAGTTAACAGAATATGTTTTATATGTAGTTTCCCATGTGTTGTTTGATTTCAAAAACCTAAGGCAGGGGTGCTCAAAAGGTGGATCGGGATCTACCAGTAGACCTTTAGCTGGTGATCAGTAGATCTCAAGGCACTGCCAACAAACAGCTTGTCTAAATCACCCTCCTGTTTCATGCTTTTAATTCGGATATTTGTAATGTTAAGGTTACATAAGAAATGGTTGTTTATTAAATATACCAATATACATTTTCTCATAAATCAATATTTAAGTAATATTTTGGAACAGAATGCTAACAATGCTTTTATGGATGTAGATCATAATGAGACATCATCACTAAAAGTAGACCTCACATTAGTAAAGTAGGGGCACTCCTGACCTAAGGGAAGATTTATCAAGGGTCGAAGTGAAAATTCGAATTTCAAATTTGACTTTTCTAGTTTTTTTTGATATTTTTTTAAAAATTCAAATTTCCTTTTGAGGCAACTTCAGGCGACTTCGGAAAATGAAGCGACGTGTGTGCTTTAGCACAGGCGACTTTTCATTACAGCTGACGGGAAGACATGCAAAGGCAGTTCGGGGAGATTGTTGCCCAGACGAAGAGGCGATTAGTCGCCAGGCGACTAAATCTCCCCGAATCTGATCTGGCCTGAAACACCATACAAAAAGCAATTTGGCAGCCTATTTTCAATGATCTATACTAGTACAGTGCACAAATTTGCTAGATTCTGCCAACAGCATCCATTTACTGAGTCTTCGGTAAGCTGACTGGGAGATCGGCAATCGCCGTCAATTTCGGCGCATGCTCAGTTGTTGAAAACGGCAAATGGCTACAACTGCGCATGCGCTGACATACCGATCTCCCAGTCAGCTTACCGAGGACACGGAAGATGGATGCCTCTGGCAGAATCTGCGCCGAGGGGTAAGTATAAAGTATGGGGCATTTCCCCCGGGGGCCAGTTTGCCTGGGGGGGGAGGGTCTACGTGGGGTGGGGGGTACGGGGTTTTTTTCTACAGGGTTTCCTTCTCCTTTAAAGTCAATGGCCATGCGTTTAATTGTCGCAAATTTGCAGCGAATTCCCGTATTTCGCCGCCAGCAAATAAATTTGCAAGTTTGTAGCGAAAGTTCAATTTTTTCTAATGCCGTCGACAATTCCAACGCCAGCAACAATTCTGACGCTGGCGTCAAAAAATTTTGACGCGGGCGAATTTTCGTGGCAAACTTGCAAATTTATTCACCGGCAGCAAAACACATAAATTCGCCCATCACTAGTCATAGAGTTTATTTACTATGGCACTAAAAATAATCTCTAATTTTTGCGTAATAATGTAGCAAAACCAATGTTTCGATACAATATTTAATGTTATAGTATTTGTCTTTATAAAGCTACATGTGGTTGTGGGAAAGTTCAGCCTTCTTGTGGCTTTTGTTCAACATGAGTTCAATAAATAGATTTTTAGTGATTAAAACAATAGACAAAAAGTTTTCTTCAAAGAGAGAAGAACAGTTGGATGCAAAGGAGACAATTTATCTCTGAGCTTTTATACTTGACCAATATTTTATCTGTTTACTTCTATTACACGTCTGTCCTTAGTCTCTCTAGTACACATTTTTTAGACACCATCTGAAATTCCAGAAGTCCCCACTTGTGTCTATTTAGTTTTACTTCTGCTCAGAGGAATTAATGTATTTTCTTTCTTCATTTCTTATAAAATGAAACCTTTCAGGTATTTCATAACACAATAAGGGGTCATGCTTCAGTTCTTCCAGGAGCAGTTCATTCTTCTAAGTGAAACTTTTTTAAACTAATTTCTATAAACCAGGGGAAATGTAAATCACAACCTCTTCATTATCTGAATCATCACATGACAATAAAATGTCCAATTATAATTATTATGACTTTTTACTTACCAGTAGGCTTTTGTTCTCCAGATTGCTATCTCATTTCACACCAGGCAGAAGGTTATATGTAAGGGGGAAACTTTCTTCTATACGATGTTTCTTTTGTGTGCAGTTAAAATGTGGTTTAAAAGGAGGTCGGGACTGCAACCTCTTTTCACTTAATTCCTAGGTATTCACTTTGCTGTGTAATCTATTGTCACAGAAAAGTGCAGATAAGGCACTGCACCCCATGTATTAATTATAAAACTCAATACAGTAGAAAGGTGTATACATTAAATATACAAATTACATTCAAATACTGAAATCAGGAGCCCGCGAAAGCTCACAAGACGTTGCATTGACCATGGACTGTTGTGCATCCTGTTATGTTAATGAAATGGAATGAGTCTTACTGAAGTTATTATACTAAGGGGCCCATTTACTTAGCTCGAGTGAAGGAATAGAATAAAAAAAACTTCGAATTTCGAATGTTTTTTTTTGGCTACTTCGACCATCGAATGGGCTACTTCGACTACGACTTCGAATGGAACGATTCGAACTAAAAATCGTTTGACTATTCGACCATTCGATAGTCGAAGTACTGTCTCTTTAAAAAAAAAAAAAAACTTCGACCCCCTAGTTCGCCACCTAAAAGCTACCGAAGTCAATGTTAGCCTATGGGGAAGGTCCCTATAGGCTTTGCAATCTTTTTTTGGTCGAAGGAAAATCGTTCGATCGATGGATTAAAATCCTTTGAATCTAACGAATTGCAGTAAATTCTTCGATATTCGAAGTCGAAGGATTTAACTTCGACAGTCGAATATCGAGGGTTAATTAACCCTCCATATTCAACCATAAGTAAATTTGCCCCTAAATGTTTTATGTTGGAAATAGATCATGCTGACATTTCTAATGGTCTCAGACTTAGTATATGTGGGATTTTGATTTTGTAACTAGTTGTTAGGATTTACTAATCAGAGGTATGGTCCCTTCAACTTGCATTACAGTGACAGGCAGCCTTAAGGTAACTTTTATTATGTTATAAAACGGCCAATTCTAAGCAACTTTTCAATTGGTTTTCATTATTTATTTATTTTTTATAGTTATTTGCCTTTTTCTTCTGACTCTTTGCAGCTTTCTTTCTTTCTTTTAAAATTCTTTTTATTAAATTTTCAATAAAATACAATGACTTAACAAGATAAAATACATATGTTTCCAAAAGAATTTTT